>NC_079196.1:208538021-208785521 GCF_029499605.1 Hyla sarda
CAACATCCATTAACTGTTAGCACATGCTGGGAGTTGTAGTGTTGAAATAACAGTAGAGCCACAAGCTCATTCAGCATCCCTAATACACCAGTGTTTTCCAACCAGGGTGCCTCCAGCTGTTGCAAAACTACAACTCCCAGCAGGTAGAGACAACCTAAGGCTTGTCTGGTCATGCTGGAAGTTGCAGTTTTGCAACAGCTGGAGGCACAATAGTTGGGAAACACGAGTCTTATGCATTGATCTCTAACTTATGACTGTCCAGTTGTTGTGAAACCACAAGTCCCAGCATGCTCTGTCTAATGTGTACGGTCAGCTTCAGGCAAACTTTTTTGGTTGCCTGTGAGTCACAGTAAATTTGCGCCAATCATGAGCGGTTGAACTACTATGGCAAGAATCCAAAGGCTTGTCTGGGCATGCTGGGAGTTGTAGTTTTGCAACAGCTGGAGGCACCCTGGTTGGGAAACACTGCTATAGATATTAGATCCGGCCATGAACAATCTGCAGCTATAACATCGCCTATTTTATGTCTCCCTGATAGGCATTATAATAATGAGACATTCACTCGTATGGCGAGATTACGCCATTGTGCGTAACCTTCTGCCATTGCTACGCCCCTGGCCTCCCGGTGGTGTTTTCTGGATCTTCTTTTCCACTGCATTGCTGCTGACAATCCCACACAGGCGTCTATTCAACCTTCCTATGTTTATATAGCTGCAGTCTCTTAAGGACGGCTATGTGGAGGGGAGGGGGGGGGGGGGGGGGGGGAATGAGAGGTGTCCCCGCTTGCCCTGGTACTCCGCCAGACTTCTTAATGAAGGGGAGGCGATGAAAGCCAGCGCAGACTGGGTAGGACTTGATTCAGACTGGCAGGCAGGATCTACCCATCATTATTCCGATTTCCCTCATTCGCTTACGGAATGCAGTCTGACACCTCGAGGAAAAAACGCAATTAATTGTGTCACAAAATCATGGGGGGAAAAAAAAAAAATCGAAAAAATAAAAATCGGAAAAAAAACACGACGGTGTGTGGTTGTTATTCGAGGGAAATCACAGCCGCGCTGTTGTTGAGAGCGGATCGGAGTGCAGCTATTATGGGAATACCTCCAGGGAAATTAATGGGGAGGATGATATATACCCTGGAAAGCAGAGAGCGCATATATATATATACCTCTGGGGTTCTAATTCTCTATATTTCTTACAGGATCAGTGTGAGGGTAGATGAGCTGCGGGGAGGGTCACTGATATTCATTGTGTCTCTATGTTAAGTCAGCCATGTTTTGTTGTCTGCAGATGCCCATTGTGTACAGACGCCAGCAGAACCGACCAGTGACATTCGCTTTCCTATAAGAGGCGCTATGGATTGTCAGGTAGTTTACTCATTATAGATGTGGAGATGCTGTAGGGCTTGTACTAGGCCACTATTTCCCAACCGGGTTGCAAAATGTCTCGCAGTATGAAATGCGCCGTGTGACCCTAACTTTAGAGTACATTTATACGTGCGGGATCTACAGTCGGTTTGCCACTGTGGGTTTGATTGAGAAAATTAGCCAAGGAACACTCGCTGTAGATCCCGCATATGTGAATATATACTTAAAGGGGTACTCTGCCGAAAAACATCTTATTTCCCTATCTCCGATGCGGCATCCCAGTCATCCGTGCACGGAGTGAACTCCGCTCTGTGCCGGATGACTGGCGACTAGAGATGAGCGAACTTACAGTAAATTCGATTCGTCACAAACTTCTCGGCTCGGCAGTTGATGACTTTTCCTGCATAAATTAGTTCAGCTTTCCGGTGCTCCGGTGGGCTGGAAAAGGTGGATACAGTCCTAGGAAAGAGTCTCCTAGGACTGTATCCACCTTTTCCAGCCCACGGGAGCACCTGAAAGCTGAACTCATTTATGCAGGAAAAGTCAGCAACTGCCGAGCCGAGAAGTTCGTGACGAATCGAATTTACTGTAATTTCGCTCATCTCTACTGGCGACTACAGCCGCCACACACCCTCCGTTCATGTCTATGTGAGGAGGTGTGACGGCTACTACGTAGCCGCCACGCCTCCTCCCATAGACATGAATGGAGGCTGCGTGGCGTGACGACATGAACACAGAAGCTCCAAGTTTCTGTGTTCCGGCCGCCGCCGCTTCCAGCCCGGAGATCACGGGGGTCCCAAGCTGCGGGACCTCCGTGATCAGACATCTTATCCCCTATCCTTTGGCACCAGTTGATTTTAAAAAATAATTGTTTTCCACCGGAGTACCCCTTTAACCCCCGTGATCAGCTGTTATTGCTGAGGGCAGCTGTATCTGGCCAGTTATGTAGCATAAGGCCCTGTTCACACTGGCAGCCGGCGGCGGCGGCAGGACCGCGCGGCACTGCCCCGTCACCATTGACAGCTATGCTGTGCTCGCGGACTTCCGCGCAAAGAATGAACATGTTCTTTGTTTGCGCGGAACACTTTCAGCAGTGGAATTGTCCGCCGCTGAAATTCCGCAGTGTGAACGGGTCTCGCGGAAGACCCATTCACACTGATCGTAATGTTCACTGTGCGGACTTTTACTCGCGGAATTCCGCGGGGATTCCGCAGTGTGAACATACCCTTAGGCCCTGTTCACATCTGCTTTACAGATTCTTGGGGGAAAATAAATAAATAAATAAATCCTGGGCAAAATAGTGCAGCATGCTGTACTAGTCTATTCAGCAAATTGATGGACAGTTTGGAGTTTGTCAGGCACCTTAGGTTTTCTTCATTGAATGGATCCAGCACCGCCATCATTGTCTTTGTGACTGAGCAGAACAATGGAAATTCTTAAAGGGGTACTCCGGTGGAATTATTTTTTTTTTTTTATCAACTGGTGCCAGAAAGTTAAACAGATTTGTAAATTACTTCTATTAAAAAAAATCTTAATCCTTCCAGTACTTATTAGCTGTTGAATACTACAGAGGAAATGCTTTTCTATTTGGAACACAGAGCTCTCTGCTGACATCCTGACCACAGTGCTCTCTGCTGACATTTCTGTCCATTTTAAGAACTGTCCAGAGTAGAAGAAAATCCCCATAGAAAACATATGCTGCTCTGGACAGTTCCTAAAACAGACAGAGATGTCAGCAGAGAGCTCTGTGGTCATGATGTCAGCAGAGAGCACTGTGCTCGTGATGTCAGCAGAGGGCTCTGTGTTCCAAAAAGAAAAGAATTTCCTCTGTAGTATTCAGCAGCTAATAAGTACTGGAAGGATTAAGATTTTTTTAATAGAAGTCATTTACAAATCTGTTTAACTTTCTGGCACCAGTTGATTTTTAAAAAAAAATAGAAATTTCCACTGAGTACCCCTTTATTACAGATATAAGTGAGCCCTTATATAGCTAACATATACACTCACTGGCCAGTTCATTTGCTTGCTAACACTAAATTCTAATCAGCCAATCATATGGCAGTAACTCAATGCATTAAAGGGGTACTCCGGTGGAAATTTTTTTTTTTTTTTTTAAGTCAACTGGTGCCAGAAAGTTTTTCTAAATCAACTGGTACCAGCAAACATATGCTGCTCTGGACAGTTCCTAAAATTGACAGCAGGGGTCAGCAGAGAGCACTGTGGTCGTGACAGAAGAGAAATCCAAAAACAAAAAGCATTTCCTCAGTAGTGTACAGCCCCTAAAAAGTACTGGAAGGATTAAGACTTTTTAATAGAAGTAATTTACAAATCTGTTTAACTTTCTGGCACCAGTTGATTTAAAAAAAAAAAAAAAAAGTTTTCCACCAGAGTACCCCTTTAAGGCACGAAGATGGGGTCAAGACAACTTGATGAAGTTCAGACCAATCATCAGAATAGGATTTAAGTGCCTGTGAAAGTGGCATGGATGTTGGTGCCAGGCTGGCCTCTGAGTATTTCATAAACTTCTGATCTACTGTTACTTTCGCGCACAACCATCTCTAGGGTTTATGAAATTGTCTGAAAAAGAGAAAATATCCAGTGAGTGGCCATTGGGTGGAGAAAAATGACTTCTTGATATCAGAGGAGAATGGACAAACTTGTTCAAGATATCAAATATCCACTGGTTACTTTGGGCCCCTTAGTACCAATTGATCCTGGTATAAACACCACAGCCACACCCATCTTCTGATGATACTTCCTGCAGGGTAATGCCCCATGTCACATGACATCATCTCATACAGGACAATGAGGTCACATGACATCATCTCATACAGGACAATGAGGTCACATGACTCCAATGGCCTCCACAGTCACCAGATCTCATCCAATAGATCACCGCTGGGATTCTCCTCATGGATCCGACAAATCTACAGCAACTGTGTGATGTCATCATGTCCATATGGAGGAACTGTGTGATGTCATCATGTCCATATGGAGGAACTGTGTGATGTCATCATGTCTGTATGGAGGGAACTGTGTGATGTCATCATGTCTATATGGAGGAACTGTGTGATGTCATCATGTCCATATGAAGGAACTGTGTGATGTCATCATGTCCATATGGAGGAACTGTGTGATGTCATCATGTCCATATGGAGGAACTGTGTGATGTCATCATGTCCATATGGAGGAACTGTGTGATGTCATCATGTCCATATGGAGGAACTGTGTGATGTCATCAGGTCCATATGGAGGAACTGTGTGATGTCATCATGTCAATATGGAGGAACTGTGTGATGTCGTCATGTCCATATGGAAGAACTGTGTGATCTCATCATGTCCATATGGAGGAACTGTGTGATGTCATCATGTATATATGGAGGAACTGTGTGATGTCATCATGTATATATGGAGGAACTGTGTGATGTCATCATGTCCATATGGAGGAACTGTGTGATGTCATCATGTCCATATGGAGGAACTGTGTGATGTCATCATGTCCATATGGAGGAACTGTGTGATGTCATCATGTCCATATGGAGGAACCGTGTGATGTCATCATGTCCATATGGAGGAACTGTGTGATGTCATCATGTCCATATGGAGGAACTGTGTGATGTCATCATGTCCATATGGAGGAACTGTGTGATGTCATCATGTCCATATGGAGGAACTGTGTGATGTCATCATGTCCATATGGAGGAACTGTGTGATGTCATCATGTCCATATGGAGGAACTGTGTGATGTCATCATGTCCATATGGAGGAACTGTGTGATGTCATCATGTCCATATGGAGGAACTGTGTGATGTCATACTGGATGTGCAGACGACAAATCTGCAACCCATGGCTTTCCGGCTGTTGCAAAACTACAACTCCCATCATGTCCTGTCAGGGCAGTTTTGCAACAGCTTTAGAGCAACAGGTTGGGGAATGTTGCAGAGGGGAAGCCTGGCCATAGATGTTCAGTAATGTATTACAATTGTCACCCCCACCCCCCCCCCCCCCAGATACAGATTATTACTAAACAGGATGTCTATGACATCTTTTATGCCGTTGTCTGTCCGAGCATGCTGGGAGTTGTAGTTTTGCAACAGCTGCAGGTCCACAGTTTGGAGACCTGGCATATAGCACCGAAGTAATCGTTATCCTTAAGGAAGTGATATGGTTGCTACGTAACCTAAAGCACTGTTTCCCAACCAGTGTGCCTCCAGCTGATGCAAAACTACAACTCCCAGCATGCCCGGACAGCCTTTGGCTGTCCGGGCATGCTGGGAATTGTAGTTTTGCAACAGCTGGAGGCACATTGGTTGGGAAACACTGACCTAAAGAACTGTTATAGAATCTTTCTGCTTCTACAAGGGAAACTCAGTAGAGCTCACCTGTAATACATACACAACACAGCCCTCCAGTCCTTTAGTCTTACCCCGGCTTCAGTATTCGGAGTGCTTTTTAAGTACTTATACAATTAAAAGTTTGAACTACAAATTAGAAGTGTCAGCCCCTCGCCCCAAGCGTATTATATCACCAAGTTAAATAAGGAACGTTTGTTCTCCCTGTGTACTCCGGGGCCCCAGGCATTCATCCTTATTATACCACAGCTCTGGACGGGAGCCAGAAAACATACTGGCGATGGGGCCCGGAGACAAACTATCCAAGTAAACAACAGGCGGAGATACGATTAGTAGAGAGAGAGAGCGAATAGTAACTTAAAGGGGTACTCCGGTGGAAAAATATTTATTTTAGGTCTTTATAAGTCAACTGGTGCCAAACAGATTTGTAAATGACTTCTATTTAAAAATCTTTTACCCTTCCAGTACTTTTTAGCAGCTGTATGCTACAGAGGAAATTCAGCTCTTTTTGAATTTCTTTTTTGTCTTGTCCACAGTGCTCTCTGTTGACACCTCTGTCCGTGTCAGGAACTGTCCAGAGGAGCATAGGTTTGCAATGGTGATTTTCTCCTGCTCTAGACAGTTCCTGATACGGGCATCAGGTGTCAGCAGAGAGCACTGTGGACAAGACAAAAAAGATATTCATAAAGAGCTGAATTTCCTCTGTAGCATACAGCTGCTAATAAGTACAGGAAGGGTAAAGATTTTTTTAATAGAAGTCATTTACAAATCTGTTTAACTTTCTGGCACCAGTTTATAAAAAAAAAAAAAAATTATATATATTTTTCACCGGAGTAGCCCTTTAAAGAAAGTGATGGATTATTGTGATGAATTATTGTTAAGAAACACTATAAACACCATAAATTTATGATTGGTGTCCTGGCCCGGCGCATGTCTTTCCCAGCCACCCACAGGGTGTTGATCTTCAGCACAGATCCATAAAAGGGGTACTCCACTGCCCAAATGTTCCGAACGCTGTGTGAGCGCTGCCGGGGTTGACCACACCCCCTCGTGATGCCAGGCCACGCCCCCAATGCAAGTCTATGGGAGTCTTCATCACATAGGAAAGTTGCCATCACACGCCACATGCTATTCTCATTTCCATTCCATCTGAATCATATTTAAAAGGGGTACTCCTCTGGAAAACATTTTTCTTTAAATCAACTGGTGGTTGAGTTCTGGAAGGATTAAGATTTTTAATTAGAAGTAATTTACAAATCTGTTTAACTTTCTGGCACCAGTTGATTTAAAGAAAGATGTTTTCCAGTGGAGTACCCCTTTAAATATGATTCAGACGGAATGGAAATGAGAATAGCATGTGGGGTGTGATAGCAACTTTCCTATGTGATGTAGACGGCGTGGGCAGCTGTCGCTGGTCTATGAAACTCATAGGACTAACCATCTCCAGCAGGCTATGCAGTTAATGGGCCTAGCCCTGCTCACACAGGCTCGTAATAGTGAATTGTCAGTCTCTCTTTTATAAGGGGGGTATATTCCTACCTTGAACATTTAGGGGAGTGTTTGCCAACCAAGGTGCCTCCAGCTGTTGCAAAACTACAACTCTCAACATGCCCGGACAGCCAAAGGCTGTCCGGGCATGTTGGGAGTTGTAGTTTTGCAACAGCTGGAGGCACCCTGGTTGGGAAACCCTGATTTATGGCATATGATTGGCTGTTTCTGTTACCCTTCTTAGAAGTCAGTGTGACCATAGCCATTCATATGTGCGACCACTCCTCTGTTCATTCTCTACCTTGATTTGTTGCGGGTGTCTGACCTCTGGATACATGAAAAAGAATACATTTTAAGGGTACGTTCACACAGGCGGATTTTTTTGCGGGTTTTCCGCTGCGTATTTGAAAGTGGGCGGGCTCTTCTCGGCTGTCCGCAGCAGATTTTCCGCGGCGGAATGTACACTGCGGAAAATCCGCCGCTAGCCCCATTGAAGTCAGTAGGGACTGTGGCGGATTTTCCTCAGCGTAAATTCTGCCGCGGAAAATCTGCTGCGAACAGCTGAGAAGAGCCCGCCCACTTTCAAATACGCAGCGGAAACCTGCAAAAAAATCAGCACGTGTGAACGTACCCCTAAAGGGGTACTCCAGTGGAAAACTTTTTTTTTTTTTTTAAATTTAAATCAACTGGTCCCAGAAAGTTAAACAGATTTGTAAATTACTTCTATAAAAAAAATCTTAATCCTTCCAGTACTTATTAGCTGCAGAATACTACAGAGGAATTTCTTTTCTTTTTGGAGCACAGAGCTCTCTGCTGACATCATGACCACAGTGCTCTCTGCTTTTAGGAACTGTCTTAAAATGGACAGAGATGTCAGCAGAGAGCACTGTGTTCCAAAAAGAAAATAATTTCCTCTGTAGTATTCAGCAGCTAATAAGTACTGGAAGGATTAAGATTTTTTAATAGAAGTAATTTACAAATCTGTTTAACTTTCTGGCACCAGTAGATAAAAAAAAAAAAAAAAAAAAAGTTTTCCACCAGAGTACCCCTTTAAAGTAGTGGAGTGCCTCATTAGCTAGTCATTTATCAACAGGATAGGTGATAAATAGTCAAATGGTTGGGGTCAGGCCACTGGGACCCTCACAGACCACAAGAACAGAAGTCCCTCGTCCACTGTGAACATGGACTGGCAGTGCATTGGTTCATCCACCATTCCATTCGCTCATTAAAGGGGTACTCCACTGGAAAACTTTTTTTTTATTTTTTATTTAAATTTGTAAATTACTTCTACTTAAAAATCTTAATCCTTCCAGTACTTAGCAGCTGCTGTATGCTCCACAGGAAGTTCTTTTCTTTTTGAATTTCCTTTCTGTCTGACCACACTGCTCTCTGCTGACACCTCTGTCCATGACAGGAACTGTCCAGAGCAGTTCCTGACATTGTCAGAGGTGTCAGCAGAGAGCACTGTGCTCAGACAGAAAGGAAATTCAAAAAGAAAAGAACTTCCTGTGGATCCTACAGCAGCTGATAAGTACTGGAAGGATTAAGATTTTTTAATAGAAGTAATTTACAAATCTGTTTAACTTTCTGGCACCAGTTGATTTAAAAAAATGTTTTCCAATGGAATACCCCTTTAAGGGACTTCTAAGGACAACAATAATAGGACAGTCCCATAATAAATGAATAGTGCGGTGGACAAGCTGCCACACAATTCCCATGGAGAACAAAGGGACCTTTTTTCTTGTGATCAGGGGGGGGGGGGGGTTCCTGCAGTGAGACCCGCACAGAACAGATATTAATTAGTTAAAATCTTGGGAGAACCCCATATTAAAAGCCATAATGTACATTCACACCACGGAAATACCTGAGAGTAATTCCGCTGCCTGAATCTACCAGGTGTGAATGGGTTTTCCGTTGACCCATTTACACTAGTTCCGCGTCAGAAATTTTGGATTAGGAATGTTTATTCTTTTTGTGGAAATCCGCGTGGACTGCATTTCCGTCAACGGTGATGGCGCATGTCTGCGCAATCCTAGTGTCGATGGATTGCGGGGGCTGCTCCTGCACTCGGAATATTCCCGGAAGGATATTTCATAGTCTGTATGTAGCCTAACATCTGTAGAACAAAACTCATGTTATTATGGAAAAGTAATGACATATCTAGGGCCTAGTTGTCAAACATGTGACCCTCCAGCTGTTGCAAAACTACTAATTCACATCTTGCCCTGACAGCCATTGGCTGCTGGGAGTTGTAGTTTTGCAGTAGCTGGAGGCATCAAGGATTTAGAGCAGTGTTTCCCATCTGTCTATCCTATAGAGATAGCAGCAGTATACAGATAGAGCTGGAGGGGAGGTGTACAACTACTATATATCCTGATCCCATAGAGATAACAGCAGCAGTATACAGATAGAGCTGGAGGGGAGGTGTATAACTACTATATATCCTGATCCCATAGAGATAGCAGTAGCAGTATACAGATAGAGCTGGAGGGGAGGTGTATAACTACTATATATCCTGATCCCATAGAGATAGCAGCAGTATACAGATAGAGCTGGAGGGGAGGTGTATAACTACAATATATACTGATCCCATAGAGATAACAGCAGTATACAGATAGAGCTGGAGGGGAGGTGTATAACTACTATATATCCTGATCCCATAGAGATAGCAGCAGTATATAGATAGAGCTGGAGGGGAGGTATATAACTACTATAGATGCTGATCCAATAGAGATAGCAGCAGCAGTGGAGGGGGGGGGGGGTTCTGTTAGTTCACAGGATGTCATCTGACTCAGGACAGACACATTAAAGGGGTACTCCGCTGCTAGGCATCTTGGGGATAAGATGTCTGATCACAGAGGTCCCGCTGCTGGGACCCTTGCGATCTCCGCGCAGCCCCCGGCAGTCTGAACATAAATGGAGGCGGTGTGGTGTGACGTCATGACCACTGCCGCCGGAACCCTTTGCTCGTTCAGAATAGGGGATAAGATGCCTAGCAGCGGAGTACCCTTTTAAACACTGATTTTCTGTCAGACTGGTGATCACATGACTTTATGAAACACTGCAAGATTGCTGAGAAATCATAGTTTAAAAACCATCCAGGAACAAGGCTTTAAGATGTAGCAAAACTACAACTCCCAACTACATGAGTTATCGTTTTGCAACAGCTGGAGGCACCCTGGTTGGGATAAACTGGCCTAGAGGTGTAAGAGCCTTATTATGGCTGACTAGTCACCTATTCACAGACGATCGTCTTCAGCTTCAGCCATTGTATGGAAAACAAGCCCTTCCCGAATCATACAGCCCGAAACACTTAACAT
This sequence comes from Hyla sarda, assembly GCF_029499605.1. Lineage (NCBI taxonomy): Eukaryota > Metazoa > Chordata > Amphibia > Anura > Hylidae > Hyla > Hyla sarda. Next base: position 208,548,549 of record NC_079196.1, read on the forward strand.
TACTCAATTACATCTTACGAAAACAACAATTAAACTCGATCTCGTCCGACTCCTCCCAGGAGATTCTTCCAGTATTTTCTATTCAATGACTATTTGGGGGAAAAAAAAACCCTCTCCCGGGAAGGCTGATTAATTCCCAATCCCATTAAACTCTATGGACGGGGGTTAATTGCCCAAAGCTGATGTGAAGCTCTTACACTGTAACGCAGGGCAGCTGTGGATGATCATTACACTGGGCCGTGTACTAATCCCTCATTGGAGACAATTAGCGACAAATCGCTCTTGTGTGTCGTGGAATTAATCGTTTAGCGTTTATGTATCTAAAAAAAAAAATTGGCTGAAACGCACCAACAACCGGAACCCTGCACCATACAGGACTGTTTGTATTATGGGGGATGGTAACTACGCCGATTCCATCAATTCCGAGACAGCTCAATCTCAGGCCTTGTTTACACATCATATAGATTCCGATGTTTTTTGTTGTTTTTTACACAGAATTTCTGTGACAATCTCATCCCATTGTTGTTGCAGACATTTTTGCTAATGATGCTTATTCCATATGTATTCTGCACAGGAAACGTGTCGGCTAGCCAGGGCACAGATTGGCCCAGTTGAATAAGGCTAATCCACATCCTAAACCGTGGCACAGGGGTACATGGCAGGAGTTCAGGGGGATACCCTTGAATTGAGGCTGCCCTGGCAATTACTGTGGGAAACTAGCGGCAATCCAGACTTTTTTCTGCAGGGGGTCTATGGGGAACATGTGGTATTACATGGTGACCATTCAAATATATATATATATATCTCTATAAACAGCTGTGTAGTTTGTAAAGGTACTACGGTAATGTAAAAACCTATCCACAGGATAGGGGATACGTGTCTGACCACTGGGCAGGCCTGGTGCAAGGATTTTTGCCACCCTAAGAAAAAGCTAATTTTGCAGCCCCCTTGACTACGCTCATTGGCCCGCCCTTTCATATGCCCCACCTTACTACTGGGGTGACACACTGTAACAAACCCCCTCCTCATGTAATCTCCTTACTACTGGGGTGACACACTGTAACAAACCCCCTCCTCATGTAATCTCACTACTGGGGTGACACACTGTAACAAACCTCCTCCTCATGTAATCTCCTTACTACTGGGGTGGCACACTGTAACAAACCTCCTCCTCATGTAATCTCCTTACTACTGGGGTGACACACTGTAACAAACCTCCTCCTCATGTAATCATCTTACTACTGGGGTGACACACTGTAACATACCTCCTCCTCATGTAATCACCTTACTACTGGGGTGACACACTGTAACAAACCTCCTCCTCATGTAATCTCCTTACTACTGGGGTGACACACTGTAACAAACCTCCTCCTCATGTAATCTCCTTACTACTGGGGTGACACACTGTAACAAACCTCCTCCTCATGTAATCTTACTACTGGGGTGACACACTGTAACAAACCCCCTCCTCATGTAATCTCCTTACTACTGGGGTGACACACTGTAACAGACCTCCTCCTCATGTAATCTCTGTGTGGTATAACATCTCCGATCCATTCACTCCAATACAGAACTGCAATATCACACACCGAGCGAGGACAAGGGTGGCGCTGTTTCTGGAAGAAAGCAGCTATGTTTTACTTACGTATACCTCCGACGGACACTGCAAAATGCCACCTTAAAGACCCTTAGGCTAGGTTCAGACTAAGGAATTTCCACATATATAGTGTACTGAATGGGTTTTCGTTCACAAATTCACACTTCAGTATATGTGAACGGAAAATCCACTTGAAAGTTTCATTGCGTTGCTCATTCTTCAGGCGGAAATAATGGCGGAACACATTGCAGTCTATTGGAGACTGCAGTGTCTGCGCGGTCCTTGCGCCAAATGATTCAGATCCAGAGATTCCGTAGTGTGGATTTACAGTGTATTTTACGCTGCAGATCTGCCCCTGAAGGACCTCGGTATGTTCTCTTCACATGTGCCTGCTCGGAGAGGCAATACGCCACTACGTGCAGACACACTGAAGCGATGTGTGAGTCGCCGCAAATGCGCGGTGTACTTGTACACATTGCGCCCACTTCCTCTGCTCAATGAGCTAGGCCAAGAGCTGCCGCGATGTGCGAGTATGAGCTGCCGCGATTCGCACGTCGCAGTGTGTCTGCTCGTAGCAACGTATTGCCGCTCCGAGCAGGCACATGTAAAGGCAGAGGTCCTTCAGCAGTGGATCCGCAGCGAAATCCGCATGGAAAATCCGCATGGAAAATCCGCTCGTCTGAATGTACCCTTAGGCTAGGTTCACACTGTGGAATTTCTGCCGGAGACTAAGACGGCGGCATTAGGACCACACGGACTGCATTGCTGTCTCCATAGATGTCAATGCATTTCTGAGCAGATCTCCCAAAAGATCTACCCAGAAATGCATTGCTGTCTATGGGGATGGCAATGCAGTCCGTGCGGTCCTAATGCTGCCGGCTAAATCTCTGGCAGAAATTCTGCCCAGAGATTCCATAGTGTAAGGGTCTATTCACACAGCAGAATTTCCGCTTGCGGAATTCCGCCTCAAATTAAAGCCCATAGACTTCTATGGGATTCCGCACTCCTATTCACACTTCTGAATTTCCGCTTGCGGAAATTCAGAAGTGTGAATGGGAGTGCGGAATCCCATAGAAGTCTATGGGCTTTAACCTGAGGCGGAATTCCGCAAGCGGAAATTCTGCCGTGCGAATAGACCCTTAGGCTAGGTTCACACTGTGGAATTTCTGGGCAGAATTTCTGCCGGAGATCTAGCCAGCGGCACTAGGACCGCGGGGACTACATTGTCGTTCCCATAGATGGCAATGCATTTCTGAGCAGATCTCCCAAAAGATCCACCCAGAAGTGCATTGCAGTCTATGGGGGCAGCAATACAGTCTGCTCGGTCCTAGCACCACCGGCTCGATCTCCAGCAGAATTTCTGCCCAGAAATTCTGCAGTTTGAACCCAGCCTAACTCTGTTCTTGTTCAGATGAGTAGACGACTATATAGTCCTGTTGAGTTGGTCAGAGCGGTGTCTTTGGAACAGCTCTATGTCCTGGCTAAGGCTGGGTTCACATCACGTTTTTGCAATACAGTTCCCGTATCAGGTTTTTGATAAAAAAAACGGATTTTTCAAAACCGGACTAAACTGTATCAAAACGTGTGTACAAATTTTAACCCGTATTCATAAAAAAAAAAAAAAAAAAAAAAACATACCTTTTTAACTTTTCACTCCATTATGAATAAAGTTTCACTTGTTTGAAATTCCAAGAAAAAAAACTTTCAGTGTCAAAAACCGTATGGTGAAAACCGGATGGAACATAGGGTTCTGTACGGTTCCCATTGACTCCCATGTTAAAAAAAAAAACGTATACGGTTTAATACAGTTTTTTCACCCGGACCAAAAACCATGGTAGGCTACAGTTTTGGGTACTGGGAAAAAAACACACAAAACTGTACAGGATGCAAAACGGACACAACCTGATGCATCTTTTGGCATACGGTTTTCTATACGGTTCCGTACGGTTTTCACATTAAAAATGTATACGGGAACTGTAATGCAAAAACGCGGTGTGAACCCGGCCTAATAGACGACGCTTTTCCACCGGGGATCCTCTTTATCATTCCAAATAGGCATATGGAAAAGAAATAGGTAGCCCGGTGTATGTACACACGAGTAGAGAGATTAAAGGGGTACTCCAGCCCTAAAAACGTTTCCATTAATGACAGGATAGTGTCTGATCCTGGGGGTCCAACTTCTACACCCCCCATGATTTCTAGAACTGAGCTCTGAGATTTTCTATTGAAGACCCAATACATTGCTCAGGCATCTCCAGGCTCCTGTAGATAATAAATAAAGCGCATTCCGTCTACCGTTCCGTGCAGCGGGGAGAGTCAGGGCTTCGTTCTAGTGATTGCAGGGGGTCAGAGAGATCGGACCCCCGCAATCAGACACTTATCATCTACCCTTTGGATACATTTTTGGGGGGCTGGAGAATAGATACACCATTCACATTAGCACTGCACATTCAAGTATACAGTCAAGAATTTTCCAGTTGTATAAATCCAACCTGGATATTCTCGGCCAATCAATGGCAAACATTAGACTTCAGCATTAGACTTTGTCCTATACATCTTAAATGGGGTTATTTCTGCATTATGTGCATGGATTTCGGCAAAACACATTTCGAAACAAATCTGCAGCTTGTGACTATCCCCTTAGACCAGTGTTTCCCAACCAAGGTGCCTCCAGCTTTTGCAAAACTACAACTCCCAGCATGCCTTGACAGCCGAAGGCTTGTAGTGTTCCCATTAGACCGGTGTTTCCCAACCAGGGTGCCTCCAGCTGTTGCAAAACTACAACTCGCAGCATGCCCGGACAGCCTTCGGCTGTCCGGGCATGCTGGGAGTTGTCGTTTTGCAACAGCTGGAGGCACCCTGGTTGGGAAACACTGCTATAAACGGAACACTACAAGCCTTCGGCTGTCCAGTCATGAAGGGAGTTGTAGTTTTCAACAGCTGGAGGCATCCTGGTTGGGAAACACTGCTATAAAGGGAACACTACAAGCCTTCGGCTGTCCGGGCATGCTGGGAGTTTTAGTTTTGCAACAGCTGGAGGCATCCTGGTTGGGAAACACTGCTATAAAGGGAACACTACAAACCTTCGGCTGTCCAGACATGCTGGGAGTTGTAGTTTTGAAACAGCTGGAGGCACCCTGGTTGGGATATACTGCCTTAGGCTGGGTTCACACCACGTTTTTGTAATACAGTTCCCGTATCAGGGTTTTTGATGAAAAACGGATTCCTCAAAACCTGACTAAACTGTATCGAAACCTTTGTACAAATTTTAATCCATATACGGTTTCAAAAATGATGTCCAGTTGCATCCGTTTTTTTAAGAAAAAAAAAAGTATACGTTTTTAACTTTTCACTCTATTATGAATAAAGTTTCACTTGTTTGATTGAAATTCCCCCCCCCCCCCAAAAAAAAAAAGACAGTGCAAAGTCAAAAACCGTATGGTGAAAACCGGATGGAACCGTACGCACATACAGTTCTGTACGGTTCCCATTGACTCCCATGTTAAAAAAAAACAAAACGTATACGGTTTAATACAGTTTTTCACCCGGACCAAAAACAGCGGTAGGCTACGGTTTGGGTACAGGGAAAAAGACGGACAAAACCATACAGGATGCAAAACGGACACAACCGGCTGCATCTTTTGGCATACGGTTTTCAATGGAGAGTCAATGCATACGGTTTTTCAATACGGTTCCGTACGGTTTTAAAATTGAAAACGTATAGGGGAACTGTACTGCAAAATCGTGGTGTGAACCCAGCGTTAGACTGACCCAGTATTATCTCGATACCAGACAGGCAGCAGACAGAGAGGGTGTCGGGCAGGGGTGTAAGCCAACAATCAGACCCCCCCCCGTATTGTGGCCGAGTCCCAACCAACGATCACCCGGCGTGACGAATCCCTGGCAGCTGTCATTAGGTGCAAACAAGGGAAATCTGCATATGCTCCATGTAAATGAGGGCCGTTTTTGGCACAGAGCCCCGTTAAACATCACCTACCTCTAGAGGATAAAGATGCATGAGGGTTCCCAGACGCAGAGCTGACGGTAGAAGGCACGGTGTCACCGGCGGCAGCAGCTGGACGTGTTCCTGGGAATCCCTGCTGAGGCCGACATGTGCTCTGGAGATGGAACAATGAGAAAAGCCGATAGTGCGGCGCAGTGATTGACTGCAACGTAGTCACCTTGACAAGTCTCCGGAGGACTCTGCTGCATGTCCCCTCCTGAGTGTAGACTGGGATGGATGGAGACGTCCTCTGCTCGTCCCTCGCGTGCTGTTGTTTTCGTGCACTGACGACATGTGATGTCTCGGCCCCAGCGACAAACTGTGCAGGGAATTCCACAGCAATTACTACTAGAGAGAGATGCTGTCACTTCTGGCACAAGCAGGTGCACTGCTTTAAAGGGGGATTCCGGCAGAATTATTTCTTTTTCTTAAATGAACTGGTGAGAGAAAGTTAAACAGATTTGTAAATGACTTCTATTAAAAAAAATACAAAAAAATCCTTATCTTTCCAGTACTTATTAGCAGCTGTATGCTACAGAGGAAATTCTTTGCTTTTTGAATTTCTTTTTTCTCTTGTCCACAGTGCTCTCTGCTGACACCTCTGTCCGTGTCAGGAACTGTCCAGAGCAGCATAGGTTTGCTATGGGGATTTTCTTCTGCTCTGGACACAGTTCCTGATACGGGCATCAGGTGTCAGCAGAGAGCACTGTGGAGGAGACAAAAAAATGACTTAAAAAAGAAAAGTGTAGCACACAGCTGCTTATAAGTACTGGAAGGATAAAGATTTTTTTAATAGAAGTCATTTACAAATCTGCCAGTTGCTCCACAGGAAGTTCTTTTCTTTTTGAATTTCTTTTCAGTCTGACACCTCTGTCTATGTCAGGAGCAAATCCCCATAGAAAACCTCTCCAGCTCTGGACAGTTCCTAAAATGGACAGAGGTGTCAGCAGAGAGCACTGTGGTCAGACAGAAAGGAAATTCAAAAAGAAAAGAACTTCCTGTGTATTATACAGCAGCTGATAAGTCCTGTAAGGATAAAGATTTTTAAATAGAAGTCATTTACAAATCTGTTTAACTTTCAGTTGATAAAAAAAAAAAAAAAAAAAAAAAAAAATGTTTTCCAGTGGAGTACCCCTTTAAGACATCTCATATAGATCCCGTCCACATGCAGAAATGGACCTGTGGTAAGGATTTTTTTTATTGTAGCAGATTTTTAACATGGACACATTGACCACAGCACTGGAAAGTGCCGCACGGTTGAGATAATGGGGGCTGGAAGGGTGCAGGGGAGGTAAGTATAGACTTTTTTTTTTTTTTTTTTTTAAAGCAGGTGACCTGGACATATTTATGGAAAAAAAAATATTATTTTCCTGGGTAACTGCTTTAATTTACTATTTTCCACAATAAAAGCCCTTATAGAAACACTCGGGGAATTGTTTTTTATTTGTTTATATAGTGCAGCACAGGCTATTGTTAGAGAATAATGTAAAGTGTATGCCTTGTGCTTACCTGTTTTAGCTTATGTTACAGGGCTAGTGCAAGGATTTTGCCACCCTAGGCAAAACTTCATTTTGCCGTCCCTTGGCCTCATCTCTTGGTCGCACTTTTCTTTTTTTTTTTTTTTTGCAATATACTGTTACTAAATAAAATTTACTATACCTTGATTAATATTCCCAATATTCTACCTTTATACTCTCACCATATAGAGGTAGAGATGAGCTGTACACAGGATCTGCAGACCGTATAAATCAATGTTTCCCAACCAGGGTGCCTCCAGCTGTTGCAAAACTACAACTCCCAATATGCCGGGAACTGTATTGCAAAAATGTGGTGTGAACTCAGCCTAAGGCAGTGTTTACCAACCAGGGTGCCTCCAGCTGTTGCAAAACTACAACTCTGTAGTTTTGCAACAGCTGGAGGCACCCTGGTTGGGAATCACTGGTATAAGTGATTACAGCTACATGTAGGGACTAACAGGTGACGTCTTCTCTGACTGGAGTCGTTCACTTTTCTTTTTCATCTGTCTTCACGGAATCTGCCGGACAAACATTCTTTACAGAGAAAGGGGGGGGGGGGGGTAGAGATCTCCGGAACAGGACCCGGCTCTAAGTAAGGAGCATGTGCGGTAGATGGCACACGCTAAATTGATTTGTATAAGAGCTCTGAAGAGACCCAAGTCCAGCACTCAGTCATCATCGGCGCTTCCATAAAACTGAATGGAGCGTGTGCCGTCTAGCGGTAGACTACACATGTTCCACACTAAGCAAGGCAGGGTCCCGTTCCGGAGAGCGGTCCTGTGGATAAGGGTTAATGTAAATTGGCACTGTTATTTAAACAATTTTTTTTTTTTTCGCTATTGCACTCCTTATGGTAAATAAAAAAATCTTTCTAATGTACTTTGTTTAAAAATAATGGAGTTTTCTATGTTTAATTTGTGTTTAAAAAAGCTGCCACTAGGTGTCTCCCTACATATCCAGAGCACATTTCCCCCCCATCTCTTGCACAGACTTTGGACAATGCAGTCTGGAGTGCTGAGGGGTGTGTGTGCAGCCTTAGCCAATCATAGCTCATCTCACACTGAACTGTGTGTAGCAGAGTGAGGGAGGAAGTTCTCCCCTGTATGGCTTCAGATGATGTCATGCCTGCTGGGGAACGCCCCTTCCCAGTCTGTGAATCTGACTGAGACTGAGCAAAAAATACAGAGCGATATCAAGGTAGAAAACTAAAAAATAATAAAAATAAAGGCAGGGGGTGGTTTATCATGATGGGGGCAGTGATCATTATAGTGAACGCTGAACTCCAAGGCCAAGCAGTGATGGATGTGTTTACAGGAGATAGCAGATTGCTCTGCACAGGGTTAATCATTGCTTAACTCCTCCTATACATAAACCATAGCAGATTGCTATTTTTTCCACCGTATGCCTGTCACCTGCATACGGCAATGACCGTAAGTTATGATTATTTACTAGAGTTCGGCAACAACATCTGGTCATGTTGTCTTACCTTGGAATATTGAATGCAATAAGAAGTGGAGTAGCTATAGGGGTTATAGAGGAACCAATCACAGCTGGGCATTCATAGTTCTTCATGCCACGTTAGAAATCAGGATTTTGACTTCAAATTGCACTGTCCCTGCATCATTTATAGGGATCGGGTGGAAGGCAGTACTACATTTATTTACATTTCTTACAGGGAGAGACAGTGAGGCAGTACTATCTGTGTCTACACCATTTACAGGGAAATAAAAGCAGTACTAGTTGTCCCTGCATCACTTATAGGGAGAGAGTGGAATGCAGTGCTATCTATATTTACATCATTTTCAGGAAGAGACATTAAAGGGGTACTCCGCCCCAAGACAGCTAATCCCCTATCCAAAGCAGCACCCGGCATTCTAAACAGTATGTGACATCACACCACGCCACGCACCCTCCATTCATGTGTATTGGAGGGGGCGTGGTGCAAAAAGAGACTTGGAGAAAGTACAATCTGAGTTTATATCATTTGTGCCTTCATTGTTTACAGGGAGATAAAGGCAGTACTGTCTGTGCCTGTATCATTTACAGATTTACAGGGAGAGACAATATTATCTATACCCATGTCATTTCCAAGAAGAGACCAAGAGATAGTACTATTGATGCTCATGTAATTTACATGGAGAAACTAAGATCCTCTACATCATTTGCAGGGAGAGACGTGGAGGTAGTCATTTCTGTAGATACATCATTTACAAAAAAGACAAGGAGGCAGTATTATCTGTACCATCATTTGTGGGAAAAGACAAGAAGGCAGTATTATCTGTACCATCATTTGTGGGAAAAGACAAGAAGGCAGTATTATCTGTACCATCATTTGTTAGTAGAGACAAGAAGGGAGTATTATCTGTACCATCATTTGTGGGTAGAGAAAAGAAGGCAGTATTATCTGTACCATCATTAAGAGACAGGGAGGCAGTATTATCTTTACCAGCATTTGTGGGAAGAGACAAGAAGGCAGTATTATCTGTACCATCATTTGTGGGAAGAGACAAGAAGGCAGTATTATCTGTACCATCATTTGTTAGTAGAGATAGGGAGGCAGTATCTGTACCATTATTTGTGGGAAGAGACAAGAAGGCAGTATTATGTGTACCATCATTTATGGGAAGAGACAGGGAGGCAGTATTATCTGTACCATCATTTATGGGAAGAGACAGGGAGGCAGTATTATCTGTACCATCATTTATGGGAAGAGACAGGGAGGCAGTATTATCTGTACCATGATTTATGGGAAGAGACAGGGAGGCAGTATTATCTGTACCATCATTTGTGGGAAGAGACAAGAAGGCAGTATTATGTGTACCATCATTTATGGGAAGAGACAGGGAGGCATTATTATCTGTACCATCATTTGTGGGTAGAGACAGGGAGGCAGTATTATCTGTACCATGATTTATGGGAAGAGACAGGGAGGCAGTATTATCTGTACCATCATTTGTGGGAAGAGACAAGAAGGCAGTATTATCTGTACCATCATTTATGGGAAGAGACAGGGAGGCAGTATTATCTGTACCATCATTTGTGGGTAGAGACAGGGAGGCAGTATTATCTGTACCATCATTTGTGGGAAGAGACAGGAAGGCAGGTCTGTCTGTACCTACAACCGTTACAAGAAGAGACATAGGGGCAGTAACATTTATACTTACAGAGAAAAAACAGGTAGGTAACATTATCTGTACCTATAATCTTTTAGAAAAAAAAAAAGGAAGAGGCTCCCACCAGATCCTGTGATCAAAACTTAATCTAGGACCCTCATGTCATTGTGGTTACATACATCCACTCTATGACATCAAGGGCTACAATAAAAACCCATTTACAATCATAAAAAATAAAAACACCCACTAAGTAATAAAAAAAAAAAAAAAAAAAAAAAAAAAAAAGCACAAAACCCCCCCAAAAAAACACTAAAATTAAACTGGTCTCTCAGGCCATCCTTTCCCTGAACACTTATTTTTCAGAATCCATTTAGCCTTCCCTTGTGACAGGGCTTTATGTCTGTGTAGCCCTTTAGGCTTTTAATATATTTATCTAAATTTTGCAGCGTGAAATGGCTCCAGTTGTAGAGTTAGAGACAAGGAGGCAGTATTTCTCCATTTTTTTTATTTTTATATTTATTATGTACATGTAACTTTTATTTCTCTATTACCGATATTTCACAATAAAATAGCATATTACAGCTGCTCAATGTTCTTTTCAGAGGGGGCGTGTCCTCTCTTGCTGTCACTGTGATGACTCCTCCCCCCCTCAATGGGCTCCTGGCAGCCCTGCTCTGTAACCCTTTCCTCTCTGGTTTCATGCTGTACAAAACACACAATGATTATTGGAGATTGCCTGTACTCTACCACCAAAGACAATATGGTGAGTGTATAACTTACATCTTCCCATGTCATTCATGTGTCATCCTTTGCCAGTCCTGTAATGCTGGGACTTGTAGGTTTGAAATAGTTGGATGTACAGTGTTTGGATAACTTTTTTTTTCGTAGCAGTGTTGCCTACAGCTTTTGCAAAACTACAACTCCCAGCATGACTAGACATCCATTGAGTGTCCAGGCATGCTTGGAGTTGTAGTTTTGCAACAGCTGGAGGCACATGTTTGGTAAAAAGTAGATTTTTTTTTACTTACCGTAAAATCACTTTCTCGGAGCTTCTATTGTGGGACACAGGACCATGAGTTATATGCTGCTGCCACTAGGAGGCTGACACTAGGCAAAACAAAAAACAGTCGTCTCCTTCCAGCAGGGTATATAACCCGCCTCTGGAGACAGCATACCTCAGTTTTGTACCAAAGCATAAGGAGAAACTAGGACTGAAATAAACAGAAAACATCTGACCACCAAAAAATACCCCTTCCAGAAAGGGGAACACCAGGTGAACACAAACCAACCAATGGGTGGGTGCTGTGTCCCCCAATAGAAGCTCCAAGAAAGAGATTTTACGGTAAGTAAAAAAAATCTACTTTTCTCGAGCGCTTCATTGGGGGACACAGGACCATGGGACGTCCAAAAGCCTTCCCTGGAGGACGACTGAACTGCCGCCTGCAAGACCCTGCAGCCTAAACTGGCATCAGAGGACGCAAAGGTGTGCACACGATAAAACTTAGCAAACGTGTGAAGAGATGACCCGGTGGTTGCCTTGCAAACCTGAAGAGTCTAAGCCTCATGGCTGACTGCCCAGGAGGCCCCCACTGCGCGGGTAGAATGAGCCGTAACCCGAAAGGGAGGCACCTGACCCTTGCAGCGTTACTCCTCTGAAATGGCAGAGCGAATCCATCGGGAGATGGTAGCCTTGGAGGCCAGAAGTCCCTTCCACCGACCTTCAGGGAGCACGAACAGGGAGTCACACTGCCGAAAGGAAGAAATGACCGACAAATAGGTCCGAATCGCTCGAACCAAGTCCAGCTTGTGAAGTTTGTGCTCCCTCGGATGAGAAGGGGAAGGACAGACGGAAGGCAAGATGATGTCCTCATTCAGGTGAAAGGAAGTCACCACCTTGGGCTGAAAGGAAGGTACAGGGCGAAGTACCACTTTGTCCTGATGAATAACCAGGAAAGGAGAACGGCAAGAAAGAGCCGCTAATTCAGAGACGCGGCGAATTGAGGTGATCGCCACGAGGAAGGCTATTTTCCAGGAAAGGAAGCGGAGTGAGACCTGACTCAAAGGTTCAAAGGGATCGCCCTGCAGGGTATCCAGCACCAGGTTAAGATCCCAAGGAGCTGTAGGGGACCGAAACAGGAATCTCGTGAGCAACACCCTGTAAAAAAGTGTGAACATGGCGATCTGTTGAAAGAGGGTGTTGAAAGAGAACGGAAAGAGCCGAAACCTGCCCTTTAAGGGAACTGAGTGCGAGACGTGTCTCCAGCCCAGATTGTAAGAAGGACAAGAGATTTGGCAAGAAGAAAATGGTGGGAGAGAGAGCGAGCCTCACACCAACGGAAGTACACCCGCCAAGTACGGTGATAAATCTTGGCAGAGGAAATTTTCCGAGCACGGAGCATAGTCCGAATTACCTGAGGGGAAACCCTTGCCTTCAAAACCGTGGTCTCAACAGCCACGCCGTCAAACAAAGCAGAAGTGAATTGGGGTGGCAGAAGGGCCCCTGAGAGAGAAGATCGGGACGATCCGGAAGATGGAAGGGAACATTGCCACGAGACTGACCACGTCTGCGTACCACACGCGACGGGCCAATCCGGAGCCACTAGAATTGCCGAGACCCCTCCGCTTTGAGCTTCTGCATCACCCTGGGGAGAAGCGGAAGTAGCGGAAAGAGGTAGGGGAGGACGAACGGAGTCCAAGGGATGACGAGAGTGTCCACCCCTAGAGCCAGAGGATCCCGGGACCTGGATACGAAGTGATGGACCTTTCTGTTGCGATGTGACGTGAACAGGTCGACGTACAGAATCCCCCACAGGTGGCAAATCTGATTGAAAACTGCCTGGTGAAGCGACCATTTGCCCGGATCGGTGGTGGAGCGACTGAGAAAGTCCGCTTCCCAATTGTCGACCCCAGGAATGTGTACTGCGGAAATGGCTGTATTTTTGATGTCTCCTTCATGGCCCATGAGCTGCAGGTGCCTCCCTGGTGGTTTATGTATGCCACGGCCGTGGCGTTGTCCGTTTGTACTCGGACCGGGAGACCCTGAAGCAGGGGGCTCCAATGTAGGAGGCACAGGAAGATCGCTCTGAGCTCCAGGATGTTGATGGGGAGCCTGGCCTCTGAAAGAGTCCAGCGACCCTGGACCGTCTGGTCCCGAAATATGCCTCCTCACCCCAGCAGGCTTGCGTCTGTTGTTAAGACATGCCAATTGAGAGGCAGGAAGGAGCGACCCCCCTGGATGAGGGGGGAGTGAAGCCACCAAAGAAGAGACCGGCGAACCTGAAGAGAGCCAGAAGCTCTGGAGGAGGGACTGAGGAGATTTGTCCCACTGAGAGAGAATGGCCCACTGAAGTGGGCAGTAACGAAACTATGCAAAAGGAATCGCCTCCATTGCGGCGACCATCTTGCCGAGGATCGACATGCAGGTGTGGATAGTCACCTGCCCTGGTCACTGGAGAAAACGAATCTTGGAGAGGAGCTCCTGTAGCTTATTCTCCGGAAGGGAGAGGCGAACCTGGTCAGAGTGTCCAGGGTGATGTCTGGACTGACCTTGTTCTGCTCCCAAGAGGGTGCCTTGATAAGCAGGTCGTCCAGATAGGGGATAATCGAGACGCCACGGGAGTGGAGAAGAGCTACCACTGCGGCTAGTACCTTGGTGAATACCCGGGGTGCCGTCGACAGACCGAAGGGAAGTGCAGCAAATTGAAAATGACCTGCAGGAACCGCAAACCTGAGAAAACATTGGTGGGCTGGAAAGATTGGGATGTGTAGATAAGCATCCCGAATGTCCACAGAGGAAAGGAACTCCCCCTGATCCATGGAAGCCACCACGGACCGTAGGGATTCCATCCGAAACCGTCGCAGACGGATATGGCGGTTCAAGAGTCTGAGATCGAGAATCGGGCGGACCGCTCCATCCTTCTTGGGGACCACAAAAAGGTTTGAGTAAAAACCCAAAAACCGTTCCTGCAGAGGAACAGGTATGATCATGCCTTGGGACAACAGAGAATGAAGGGCCCCTTGAAAGGCTGCTGCACGCTCGGGGGACAGTGGAGGACGGGACCCGCAAAAACGATTCTGGGGAAAAGAAGTGAACTCTATGTGATAGCCCTGGGAGATGACCTCCCGAACCCAGGCGTCCTGAACCTGTGCCAGCCAGATGTCCCAAAAAAGAGACAGACGTCCCCCCACCCGAGGCGATGCCTCGGATGGGGGCGCCCCTTCAGGCAGAAGGGGGCTTACGAGGGCCGAGCTTGGAAGAAGCAGGGCGGTTAGAGGGGCCCCGACTTCCAGGAGTCCCGAGAGGGCCGTAGGGTAGGGCGAGAGGGAGAATCTGATGTGGACTCCCTGGGGGCCCGAGGGGATGGAAGACCGCCCCATGGCCGAGACCATGTCCTGGGAAACCTTGGCCAAGCTAGAGATGGATTGGGCAAGAGAGGCGACCCATTCTGGCGGTGGGTCAGACCGTCCGCCAGTGGGGGGCCCGTCCTGAGCGGCGGCCAGGGAGGGGGTGGCACGCAAGGACTTACAGGATAGGCAAATAGGATTATCTGAACCGCATGGGAGTTTAATTAAACAGGTAGCACAGGTATAGTAAGTGACCAAGGGAATGGTCACTAGTGTTGCTTGCGAATATTCGCAATTCGAATATTATTCGCGAATATCGCATATTCGCGAATTCCGCGAATATAGCGCTATATATTCGTAATTACGAATATTCGTTTTTTTTATTTTCTTCACAGTACACATCACAGTGATCACCCCTCTCTGCTTCCAGCTTGTGTGGTGTAAAGAAGGCTGTAATACTACTGTGTGAGACTGTCGTGCGAAAATTCGCATATACGAAAATTTACAGATGCTAATTTTCGCATATGCGAATTTTTGCATGCATAAATTTTCGTATATGCGAATTTCCACATATGTTAATTTTCGTATACTTGAATTTTCGCATATGCACAAATAAAACGAGAATATAACGAATATGCGAATATTTGTGAATATATGACGAATATTCGTCCATATATTCGCGAATTCGAATATGGCCTATGCCGCTCAACACTAATGGTCACCTGCCTGGAGGGAGGGGGGTCAGACATCAAGTATCAACTTAGTGGACACAGCAAAACTTATGGGTCCTGTGTCCCTGGAGAGTAGCGCAGCCAAACTGTGTATGCTGTCGGCTTCTGACAGCTACTGAGCCTGCAGCGCGCTTTATAGATTTACGTGCGCTGCAGACTCCCTGGCCTTCCCCCTAATCAACCCCGCCCCTATCCAGTAGGAATCAGCTGTGCCGACCGGGAGGAAGGGGAGGGACCGCCCCTACCTCCTGTAATCATGTTGCGGACGCAGCCGCGAGTGAGGTCGTGGTGGAGCCCTGCGGCTTGGATAAGGTCTCCGAGCGGCGCTGCAATCGATAGCACCGAATTTTGCTGCGGAGGCGCCGGGGAACCGACAAGGGGAGCCCGAGCCGCATGGGGACGGATGGGGGGTGTAGAGGGGTGCTGTGGGACTCATCAGTGTCCCTAGTGGTGGGATTTTCAAAGACAGTTTTCTATAATAAAATGTGAAAATGTTTTAAAGAAGTATATTAGAAAAACTTGTTTTGCCAAGATGTACAACATATAAAAAGTTTTCATATCGGACAGTGCCCATTTAAGTTAGTATTTTAGTGCAAAATATACATATGGGTTGGAGTGTTAGATAAGTTGCCAGGGTCCTACTTAATAAGTTAGTTTTGGCTCAATATAAACTGTGATTTGGAGGCAGCAAATGAGATTCTAGCTGAGAGTTGTATTACCAAACTTACATTATAAAATAGGTGAAGTGGTAGCACCCTCTGCTGGTTAACTTTTGAACAGCATTTGTCCTTTCGATGGCTTTGTGTGTAGCGATGTGCATTAAAGTGAGGACTAGTGATGCCACTGAAGCACGACGAGAGAAGCCATTTTGTAGAAAGTCAGACAACCATTCAACGCATCTGTGATTTTTTTTTCTAGCCCTACATACGGTATAAATCTTCCGCCTACATCACATAGGTTTGTTTTATCTATTTTCCTCTAGAAACACAGAAATGAGGAGAACCAATATATGGCATCCAATGAAGCATGGACCAGTTTTTATTATTTTTTGCAGACCATGCTTTAATATAAAAAAAACAAAAAAAAAAAATTAAAGGGGTACTCCACTGGCCAGCGTTCGGAACTAAATGTTCCAGAGGCTGTTTTCGCCCGATACGGGGTTGGCCACACCCCCTCAATGCAAGTCTATGGGAGGGGGCGTGACAGCAGTCACGCCCCCTCCCATAGACTTGCATTGAGGGGGTGTGGCCGACCCCGTATCGGGCGAAAACAGCCTTCAGAAAAATTTTGTCCCGAACGCTGGCCAGTGGAGTACCCCTTTAAATAAGCAGTCTGCCAGGAAATATCTTTTTCGCCTAGATAATACAGGACAGGCTATTGTTAGGAAATAATGCAGAAGTTTTCCATTTTACATTAGTGCAGGTTTTTATTTTTTATTCAGTGTTTTTTAGAGCAATATTGCCATGAGGCAAAAGTGACGTGACCTTCAATTCACAATTAAAGGAGTTTTATGAAGATTTATGTGTTAGGGTTACAAGTAGCGCATCTGCTCATAGCACATAGGGCTACCCACTTCAGCAGGTAGCTCGTTCTAGTGACTGGCATTGGCGCATCCGCAGCATGAAATACGACTCTGATGCACTGTGTGTGACCCTACCCTTAGGTTGTATTTGCACATTGTATTTTTACTGCATTATCACACATTTTTTAGAGTGTTTTGGCTTTTTCTGCTGTGATTTTTCAAAACCACAGTAGAAATAACACATTTTGACCACCTTTTACCCAATTACAGTAAAATAGAACCCTTTAATGCCACGATTTTGGGAAAATCATTGCAGAGAGAGAAAGACGACACAGGAAGAAATGCAATGTGTGAACACTGCATTACCTTGGAATATTGAATGCAGTATACAGATAGAGCTGGAGGAGAGGTGTATAACTACTATATATCCTGATCCCATAGAGATAGCAGCAGTATACAGAGAGCTGGAGGGGAGGTGTAAAACTACTATATATCCTGATCCCATAGAGATAGCAGCAGTATACAGATAGAGCTGGAGGGGAGGTGTAAAAACTATATATCATGATCCCATAGAGATAGCAGCAGTATACAGATTGAGCTGGAGGGGAGGTGTATATCTAATATACATATACATATATATATATATATATATATATATATATCTACCATAGAGATAGCAGCAGCATACAGATGCATGATGTAGTTGATTATGTAATCCTGTAGTTCACAGAAAGTCAGGCGACCAAGGACTAACTGCTTCCTCTGACACATTGTCATGTTACTTTTTGTGGGTCAGACTGTTGATCACATGACCCAGTTACAGTAATAAAAAGCATAAAAGCAGCTGGATGACTAGTGATGGTGAATGGGCATAAAAAAAAACACAAACCAAACCCAAAGTGCTTCTTTAACTGGCTTTTCCTAAGATGGCAAGCAGTGTATGGCTCCGGCCCACACCATACTGGCCAGCCCCCAGCTGATTTCTGTAGCTGGGGGCTGCCATTAATAGACATTTGGCGATTAATATTAACCCTTTAGACTTACCTCTGCTTCATTGCTGGCTGCAGCTCTGAGATTGATAAAGCCTGGCTGGACCAGGCTTTATCAACTGAGTGCAGAGCACACAGATCAGTTTAGTTCTATGGAACCACATTGATCTGCATGAGAAATCTAAATTCCTCCTAAAAGTCCTCTAAGGGAACTAAAAGTGTAAAAAAAAAAAAACTCTTCCATATTAAAGTTTAAATCCCCCCCTTTTCCCAAATTCCATATAAAAATATGTAAATAAAACTGAACATGTGTGTGTGCAAATGTCTGAACTATAAAAATAACATGTTAATTAAACCGCCTGGTCAATGACGTTTATGTCAAAATTACCAAAGTAGTCTATTTTTGGTCACTTTTAGAGATTAGCAAAGTTACAGTAATTCGATTGGTCACAAATAGAGATGAGCGAACTTACAGTAAATTCGATTCGTCACGAACTTCTAGGCTCGGCAGTTGATGACTTTTCCTGCGTAAATTAGTTCAGCTTTCAGGTGCTCCGGTGGGCTGGAAAAGGTGGATACAGTCCTAGGAGACTCTTTCCTAGGACTGTATCCACCTTTTCCAGCCCACTGGAGTACCTGAAAGCTGAACTAATTTATGCAGGATAAGTCATCAACTGCCGAGCCGAGAAGTTCGTGACAAATCGAATTTACTGTAAGTTCGCTCATCTCTAGTCAAAAACTTCTCGGCGGTTGCTGACTTTATCCTGTAGTTCAGCTTTCAGGTGCTCCGGTGGCTGGAGACTCTCCCAGGACTGTATCCACCTTTTCCAGCCACTGGAGCACCTGAAAGCTGAATTATTTTATGCAGGATAAAGTCATCAACCGCTGAGCCGAGAAGTTGGTGACGAATTGAATCACTAACTTCACTCATCTCTAGTCACTTTGTATACCCTAAAAAAAAAAAAAAAAAAAAAAAAGTATAAAAAGCAAACAAAAATGTTACCAATAAAAACTTCAGATCACGGTGCAAAAAAAATTAGCCCTCAAACATCCCCATATACAGAAAAAGAAAAAAGTTAGAAGGGTCAGAAGAGGACAATTTTACACATACTAATTTTGGTGCATGTAGTTTTAATTTTTTTAGAAGTAGTAAAATGAAATAAAACCTTTAGAAATTGGGTATCCTTGTAACTGTATGGACCTACACAATAAATAAGGTGTCATTTTTACCGAAAAGTGCACTGCGTAGAATCGGAAGCTGACAAAAGTTACAAAATGGTAATTTTTTAAAATTTTGCCCCACAAATTTTTTTTTTCTGGTTTCGCCGTAGATTTTGTGGTGAAATGATTGATGGTATTACAAAGTTGTTGAGGCAAAAAAAAAAAACTCATATGGGTCTGTAGGTGGAAAACGGAAAGAGTTTTGATTTTTAGAAGGTGAGGAGGAAAAGACGAAAGTGCAAAAATGAAAAATGGCCCTAGAGGGAAGGGGTTAAAATGAGTACATTACAATGGTATACATTTGCTGACCTTGTGGTATAGATCAGGAACACCATTCTTGTTCAGTGTTTTGATAGTGGACACATGAACAGAAGGTGTTGCCGGTGGTAGCGCCTTCTAGAGATCTCTTACCTCTGACATCCAGCAGCAGCACCTGGATGTTCTCCATCTATAGACAACCTGTGGTCTTTATCAGACGTCTCCAGCTTCATACACCTCTAGAACGTCTTCTGAACAAGGCCTGGTTCACACTAGGCTTTCTTGAGAACAGATTTGTCAGTAACCAGATGGTGTTTGTATATACCAGGCATAGTACCCAGTATTTTTCCTCCCATAGACTTCTTAAGATGGGGAAAGAACACATGTGCATGTATGTTGCCATTTTTTCTCCCAATATCCCCAAAATGTCCCAGAACCATTTGATGAAATACTTGTAAATAAATAACATTTATGGGATACAATGGCAAATAAAAATAAACCGCCTACACCAGTGTTTGCCAAGCAGGGATTTGTTCACATGCTTACTTTTTCTCCCTGCTCTGTGGATGTTTACTCAAAGACATGAACAGTCCAACTGTGTGTTACAAGTTAAAAAGTTAGATTTTGTCTATAATCCTGATACATTTTAGTAGGACCACCACAGAAATCCTGTGTCATTTCAAAGTGTCCACTTTCTCTTGCAACTGTATGTTTTTATGCTTATTTATCCCTGCACTGTGGATGTTTACTCAGTGAAAGACGAAGAGCACAACTATGTGTTACAAGTGATTGTTAGATTTTGTTTGTCTATAATCGTGACATTTTATTAGGACCACTGCTACAGAAATCCCAAGTCATTCTAAAGCGTTCACTTACTTTCTCTTGCAACTGTAATATTTTTGTTTTATGCTTACATTTTTCCCCTGCTTTGGGGATATTTACTCAAAGACATGAACAGAACAACTATATTGTACTAGTTTTAGTTAGATTTTGTGACATTTTATTAGGATCACTCTAGAAATCCCAAGTTATTCTAAAATGTTACCTTCTCTTGCAACCAACTAAGATTTTTTTATGCTTGCTTTTTCTCCCTGCACAGTAAATGTTTATGAAAGCCATGAACAATACAACTATATGTACTACTAGATTTAGTTAGCTTTTGTCTATAATGATGACATTTTATTAAGACCACCACAGAAATCCCAAGTCATTCTAAAGTATTCACTTTTCCTTATAACTAAGGTTTGATTTTATGCTTACTTTTTCTCCTTGTACTGTGGATATTTACGCAATGACCAGTACAACTATACGTGTTACTAATTTTAGTTAAATTTTGCTTGTCTTTAATGATGACATTTTAGCATTTACTTACTTTCTTGCTAATAGATTATTCCTGTTTTAGATGTAAGTTTGAGGATTTTTTTCTATCTTGCTGTTTATGCAAGATAAAGATTTCTTTTAATAGCCTAGGACAGTACTAGATTCATTGTATTCTTATTTCCATGAAGTACAAGTCAGAGCTGGTATGGAGCTTGTATCTGTTTGAGAACAGTCTAGTATGGGAGGAAAATTCACAGATTGTACAATACATAGTCTGTTCTAGGAATTAGCATTGCTTAGGCTGGGTTCACATCATGTTTTTGCAATACAGTTCCCGTATCAGGTTTTTGATAAAAAAAACTGATTTCTCAAAACCGGACTAAACTATCAAAATATGTGTACAAATTTTAATCCGTATAAGGTTGAAAATCGTATACGGTTTTAAAAAAATGTCCGGTTGCATCCGTTTTTAAGAACAAAAAAGGTGTACGTTTTTAACTTTTCACTCCATTATGAATAAAGTTTTACTTGTTTGATTGAAATTCCAAGAAAAAACTGTGCAAAGTCAAAAACCGTAATGTGAAAACCGGATGGAACCGT
The DNA here is from genome assembly GCF_029499605.1 of Hyla sarda. Lineage (NCBI taxonomy): Eukaryota > Metazoa > Chordata > Amphibia > Anura > Hylidae > Hyla > Hyla sarda. Next base: position 208,569,764 of record NC_079196.1, read on the forward strand.
ACGCACATACGGTTCTTTACGGTTTCCAATGACTCCCATGTATAAAAAAAACTAAAAATACATACGTTTCAATACGGTTTTTCACCCGGACCAAAAACCGTGGTAGGCTACGGTTTTGGGTACTGGAAAAAAAATGACAAAACCGTACAGGATGCAAAACGGACACAACCTGATGCATGGTTTGGCATACGGTTTTCAATGGAGAGTCAATGCATACGGATTTCAATACAGTTCCGTACGGTTTTCAAATTGGAAATGTATACGGGAAATGTATTGCAAAAACGTGGTGTGAACCCGGCCTTATCCTTTTAGGAAAGGGTTTCCCATCCAGTGTGCTTCCAGCTGTTGCAAAACTACCACATCCAGCATGCCTGGACAGCCAAAACTGGCTACAAACTGTTCCCTTCTTTCTGGAACATTATTTTCCGACCAGCGTATCTCCAGCCGTTTCAAAACTACAACTCCTGACATCATGGAAGTTGTAGTTTTGCAACAGCTGGAGGCACCCTGGTTGGGAAACACTGTTTTTCCCATGAAGCATTGCTTGTAAGACTTATAATGGTACTCCACTCACAGACCTCTTATTCCCTATCCAAAGGATAGGGGATAAGATGCTTGATTGCGGGGGTGGTCCTGCTGCTGGGATGATTAGAACATAGATACCATAGAGCTCAATCCTTTCAGACTTTAGTGAAAATGAACAAAAATGCAAACTATTGTCCGAGAAACTTTAAATTCATTGTCATTTATTCACAGAAGGAAAAAAAAAATTATTTTACACGGCTTTGAGGTAGGGTCACTCTTTCCTTTTGTTTACAAACAAGGGAACGTCATGTTAAATTACCTTCTCTGCATAGTGCCAATTTCCTTTGAGAATTAAAAAAAATTATGCACAAAAAGTTTTGAAAAAATCCACCGTTAAAAAAAACAAAAAAAAAAAAACTGTACAGCTGATAAAAAGTGCAAAGGAAGCCATCGAGAGCAGCGTTACGCAGGGTTAGATATGACGACTCGTCCTTTGGCCTGGACTGGCAGCCTGTCTGCCAGCGTTCATCCATAGAACAAAATCAAATGCATTGATTCTTCCACATTCATGATATACTTTATTACTGCAACATGCAGCAGCCTAAAGCTCGGCCCTCAGGCAGGGATCTTCCTCTGGCATACATATGTAACAGAACTAAGTCCTAGTACTGTAATGAGGTTAGGGACTGTTTACCTGTTGGATCTATTCAACCCCCCCCCCAATAAAAAGGTGCAGCAGTGTACATGGGCCCCTATTGTGCACTTCTCACGTCTCTGAGCCTGCAGCGCTTCCATCTACAGGGTCACCTACAAGAAGTCTTGTAATACATTCTGTTACTCATTCATAACCTATGCTGGGGATACTAGTTAGTTCCCCAATATTATACTGATAACAGTAGTAGGGTGGGGTGCAGGGTTGCTGGTCCCATACAGTGCATATGTGCCATAAAGCAACCTTTTTGTAGTAAAAATGGCCAATTTCAATGGACACGCTAAATAAATCACAATGATGACATTTTTGCATAACCTGTTTACCGAAGGTTTGCGTTTACTTATTTCGTGCCGCATTCTAGTTTTCTTTCTATACATCCAAAGCATCGTTCACAATATACCTCTGGGTGCATTGTGGGTGCACATATGTGGCACAAAATATGTAAAGTCTGTGTAAAAATTAAATAATAATTTATATGGTTTGAAATTAGAGGTAAAAAAATTAGGCAAACAAGTTCCTCTATACTGAATGGGTTCAAGACACGGGTGGCATGGTTGAAAAAAAATAAAAATAAAATAAAATTTAAAAAGAATAAAAAATAAAATAAAAAAAATCATCACTTATTAATTAGCATGTATATTGAGGAAATTCTGTAATGAGTCTATAAATGCAGTGTTACCCCCAACCTGTGGCTGTAGAGATGTTGGAGCGTGACTGGAGTTGTAGTTTTGCGACAGCTCTAGAGCCGAAGGCTTGGTACCACTGATAGACCGTATGGATTTAGGGACATGTCAATTTGTTTAGGCCAGTGTTTCCCAACCAGGGTGCCTCCAGCTGTTGCAAAACTACAACTCCCAGCATGCCCGGACAGCCTTCGGCTGTCCGGGCATGCTGGGAGTTGTAGTTTTGCAACAGCTGGAGGCACCCTGGTTGGGAAACACTGGTTTAGGCTCAGACATTGGAACTGAGAGTAGTCCTTGCTTCCTAATAAACTGTATTACCATACGATTTAGGCAGCATTCAGGAAACTAGTGCCTATAGTTGTTTGCCATGGCAGGCAAGTGGTATAAGAGGGGGTCGGGTAAATTCCAAACAACTGTGGCGTCACAAATATTGCCGCTCAGGCTACGTTGGCACAGTCTGCCCTATCTATGGCCCTAACTCGCAGTACCCTACGTTTCCATTCTAATCCACGGCTAAAGGCCTAGTAGATAAATTAAAAAGAAACAAAAGTATTTGCAATGTGGTCACAACACAAAGGTTTCTGTACAAATATTTCCTTTATAAAGCTCTGATGTAAAAGTTGAAGAATCAATATATTAGGTGTGGCACAGTTTTCCGTTATTTACACAGTAAGATTGCTTTACATTACATGGAAAATACAAATGCATCCAGGAGATGGGAGGGCGAGCCCTTTGCCCCGTCGCACGTTACATGGTGGCCGGAGGTTTGGCTTTGGCCTCCTCCTTCTCAGTCTCTTTGTCTTTACTTTTCTTGGATTTCTTTTTTTTGTGTTTGTGTTTCTGGCCCTTCTCAGTCTCTGATTCGTTGCCTGTGTGCTTCTTATGTTTCTTGTGTTTCTTATGCTTCTTGTGTTTCTTCTTCTCCTTCTTCCGTTTTTTTCTGTCTGGGCTGCCTGTGGAGCTAACACTGCTGCTGCGGCTGCCAGAATCGCCCGGGCTGTGGCTACGGCTGCCGGCTGGACTGCTTTGGCCTGTGGCAGGCAAGTTACTACTAGCGATATCGGTAGCATCCATGTGGTCATCGTCCTTGTTTTTGGATTCCTGAGAGTCATCTTGTTTGACAGAGGCCTCGCTATCACTTTCATTATAATCAGGCACAAATGCGGCTTCATCAGTCTCTCTGGTTAAGTCCGTGGAGAGCCGTGTTGAACGGCTTTGAGGAACCTTGGTCTTCACAGAGTCCTTCTCAGATGGTTCCTTGTCTGTTTTTAGCCCTGGCGAGGAACGTTTAGAATGCGATGACCTTTTATCACTTGTGTCTTCTGAAAGTTTAGATTTAGATGGCAATTTCTCTTTCCCTCTTTCACTACTTCTATCGGATGACGCATGATCATTACTGGTTTGCCGCTTAGAGTCCGATGATTTTTGTTCGGCCCTTGACTTGCGCTCTAGACCGGGACTGTGGCTGCCACTCTTAGAATCTCTTGGAGCTTTCTTAGGTTCTCTAGAGTCATCTCTCGGTCTTACTTTTTGGGAGCTGGATGATGAATCTTTGTTCCTGAGAGGAGATTCCTTTCTCCGCTCATCTTTTTTCCGGGAGCTGCTGTGCTCCCGACTATCATAATCAGACTTTTTTTCCTTGCTCTCATTGTCTGGCTTCTTTTCTTTTACTTTGCTATCGTGCTCAGGTCTTCTTTCTCTCTCTCTGCTTTCATGCTCTTGTTTCCTATCCCGTTCTTTGCTGTCATGTTCTTGCCTCCTTTCCCGATCCTTGCTGTCATGTTCTGCCTTCCTGTCCCGGGAATCATGGTCTTGTCGCTTGTCTTGCTCGTTCTTTTTGTCTTTGTCTCTACTGTCGTGTTCAGCCTTTCGGTCTCGCTCGTGTTCTTTCTTCTCCCTCTCTCTGCTCTCATATTCTTGTTTTCTGTCTTTGCTGTCCCCATGTTCAGATTTCTTGTCACGAGTGGGAGTGAAGTCTTTGCTGGCGCTGCCATGTCCCGTTTCCTGTTTTTCAGATGACCGATCTTTCGAGGACTGAGGGTTGCGGTCAGAACTGCTATCATTTTGGGAACTTCCTTTTCTTTTATCAGAAGGTTCCTTTTCAGTTGCAGGGCTATCTTTATCTTTCGATCTGTTCTTGGTCTGCGAAACAGAGGTTTCCTTGGTGGATCTGGGATCTTGAGGTGTACCATCACTTCCCTGCTTGGGCTTATCTGAAGAAATAGTGTCTTTTTCTGGCAGAATGACAGTAGATGCTGGTTTGGATACAACACTCACAGGCTTTCCAGTATTGGATGTTCCCCGTGTCTCTTTAGACTCATCATCATCAGACTCAAATTCATCCTTGTCCCATTTTGACTGTGGAACCTGAATCATTATGATGACATCTTCTGGAAGTGCCGTACTATCATTGTTATACTCTTCCAGGGTCTTTATAACCGTTCTTTTAGTGTCTTGTTTCTCTTCTGCTTTCCGGACAGGACTTCCTCCTGTGGAGCTTGTGCTGTTGAACAAAAATGTAATTACTATAAGTGAAGAAAAATAAATCCTATGACAACCTTTAAACCATGATATCACCACCAAATAAACTGTGCCCACAAACAATGGCAGAAACAGAATCCAAACAAATAAGTCTTAAGGTCTATTCACACGTTCAGTATTCTGCGCAGATTTGAAGCTGTGTTCAGTTATTTAGTTTATATATATATATATATATATATATATATATATATATATATATATACACACACACACACAATGTAAACTAAATGACTGAAAACTGCTTCAAATCTTGCGCATCAAATCTGCGCAGAATACTGTGCTTGTAAATAGACAATTAAAGCATAGGGGATAAGATGTCTGATAGCGGGGGTCCCGCCGCTGGGGACCCCCGCAATATAGCATGCGGCACCCACCTGTTTCTTGTCCGGAAGCGGCCGTCACGCCCCCTCCCATAGACTTGCATTGAGGGGACAGGGCGTGACGTCACACGGGGGCGGAGTCATGACGTTACGAACTTCCGTTCCTGTGGACGGGACCCAGACCCTCCAGCGCTTCAGGTCAAGAAACAGGTGGGTGCTGCATGCTATATTGCGGGTGTCCCCAGCGGTGGGACCCCCGCGATCAGACATCTTATCCCCTATCCTTTGGAGATGTCTAGGGGTGGAGTTCCCCTTTAAGGGGTTAAACAATTCCTTCCTATATCATGTGTCAAAAAATATTTAAAGGAATACACCGGGATATGAAAACGTATCCCCTTATCTTTGCTGAAATGGCGTGTGTCGACCACCGCATGACACGGCGGCCGACATACCCCCTCAATACATCTCTATGGCAGAGCTGGAGACTGCCGAATGCAGCGCACCGGCTATCCCATAGAGATGTATTGAGGGGACGTGTTGGCCGGTAACCCACTAGCCAACTGTGTACACTCAGTATACTGCTTGTGGCACGAATAACACTTGGTAATGGGTAATCTGTGTAGATCACCTGAGCTATCTATTTCACATACACTAGAGGCTCTCATACACACAGTATTTACCAAGATGGACATACATTAATAGGAGCTGTATACACATTTTTACACTACCCACACCACTTCTAAGGTGTGGGCCAAACCTGATTGTTAACGTACTAAAGGAGACTGAGGAAACTACTAATAAAAAGGTACATTTGTAACACTCAGACATGTTTCACCACATACATTGCAGCTTTTTCAACACGAGAATTGCTATTAGTTGCCTCATTGAAAATGCCACAATAGATACATATGAGATATACATACTAGATAGATATGAAATAGATATTAAAAAGATAGATATGAGATAGATGAGATATAAATACTATATAGATAGATAAAAGATTCAAGAATGATTCATACCTGGTATAGTCAACCAAGGTGGACCCAGATCCATCAGGAGCAGGAATCTTCTTCCTTACTTTTCCCTTCACACGTTCCGTCTTTGGTTTGGCAGGGGGCGCTGGCTCAGTTTTGTCTTGTGCTTCTTCTGTTCCACCAACCGTTTCAGCATTTGCTATTTTCTTTCCAGTCTCCCGGTTGAGTTTAATCTTTTTTACAGCCGTTGTTGTCGATGTGGTAGTTTTTTCTTTCTCAGGAATCTTCTCGGGTTTGACAATCTCTGCCTCAGATTTCAGCTTAGGGGGAGCAGGTTTTGGAGCCTCTGTGGTCTCCACTTTTGCATTCTTAGCAGCTTTTTCTGGTTCCTTTTCTGTAGATTTGTCATCGTTTTTTCTTTTGCGTTTTTCAGGTTTGGACTCTGCTGTTTTGGGCTTTTCTGCAACTTTTTTGGGCTTTTCTTCCTTAACGGGTGGCTTCTCCAACTTTGGGTCTTTTGTGTGGTCCTTCTTATTCTTTTCATCTTTAGGCTGTTTATTTTCCTGACTGTCTTTTATTACCTTAAGATGGACTTTACGAGGCAACATGGTTTTATCGTCTTTTTGACTTGTGATGTGTTTCGAATTTTCGTTCTTCTGAGATTCCTCTTTGATCTTCTTTACTGGCGACTCAATACTCGCTGGTTTAACTTTCTCTCCATCTCCTGTTTTTTCAACCTTGACTACCTTGGAAGAAGTTTCTTTCTTGGGCTGGTTTACATCTGCTCTACGTTTTGTCTTATCGACTTTCACTCTTGGTTTTTCCCGTTTGTCCTTGTCAGAGAGAGGCTTAAGAGCAATGGACTCTGCATCCATGGGCTCATCTCTAACTGGAGTGGCATCATCTTTGCTGGTGGGCGCATACACGTGTTCATTTCTTTTACCGTCATCCCCATGCGGGGGTCTGTGTTTTCTAGATCCTTCAGTTGCAGTCTTGGAAATACCTTCACTTTCATCTTTCCGTCTCTTGCGGTGTTTTTTGTGTTTGTTTCCCCGTGAATCACCAGATTGGATAAAAGGCTCTCTTTCTTTTGATTTTCTAGGTTCCTTCATCACATGTGTATCACGTGGTAGCAGCTTTTCCTGATAACCACCACCACCACCAATAGGGCGCAGCCGGGGTAGTAAAGGTGGAGGATAATTGTCTCTATGGCCTCGATTATAAGGCGAGTGATCTCTCCGATTCTGAGGTGGAAGGAGAAATCTGTTGTCAGGGAAGTTTTCCCTACCGATAGGTGACCTCTGTCTTGGAATAGCATTCATTGGAGCTACTTTATAATACTTTTCATACCAGTCCCTGTAACTACGTTCCCACTCTCTATATACTTCCTTGTCATAAGCATCTCTAAGATCAGGCTGTCGACCATACATAGCTTTAACATCATAAGGTGGGAATTCCCGATACCGATTAGCGTAATCTCGTTCCCCTTCAATTTGTTGAAGTAGTCTCTTATTGGCAGGAGAAGGTGGTCTATATGGTGGGGATCTAGATCGAGAGTGGAATCTCCTATATGGTGATCTTGACCTGGACCGAGGATACCCATGAGACCGCGACCTGGAACGGTAAGTACGCCCTTTTCCATGGGCTTTCCTCTGGTAGGATGGAGATCTTGAAAAAGATCGAGAGCGGGATCGACTGAAAGACCGAGAATAAGAACGTGACCTAGAAGAGCCAGATCTTGACTTAGAGTAAGAATAGGAACTTTTAGAGTACGATGATCCAGAGTAAGGAGATTTGGACCTATCAAAGACAAACAAATGTAATAAATTAAGAGCATATATTTCCTGTGATAATTCACTGTGAAAATTTCATAGATGGCAATGTAGAAATGACATCACTAGAGCATGCATGTGTGGTATTTGCCCCAACCTGAAAAAGATCAGGAACGAGCATATGGAGTTGGGGTATGGATTATTGATGTTTTTACCAGTGATAGACAAAATCCTGAAAATGTACACATAAAATGCAAGGGATGACAAATTTTCAATACACCCCAAAAAAAAAAAAAAGAAGAAGAAAAAAAACAAAAAAAAAACTGATCATGCTTCAGAGTTTCTTATTCTTTTCTCACCTGGAGTAGGAACGCTTCCGCTCTTTTTGAATTTTCTTGTATTCCAGCAGTTCTTTCGCAAAATCATTTGCAAATTCTTCAAGTTTTGATTTCTTCTTCTCTCTGAAGGATAATGCAAATTTACAAAAAAAAAAAAGGGAAAAAAAGAAAGAAAAAAAGAAAAAAAAGAAAAAAAAAAAAAGAATGTCAACATGCAAGTTGCTGTCTTTATGAGATAAAAGAGAGCTATATGCATAGTTGCCTTAAGTGTTCGGTTTCAGGATCTTGTCTTATCACAGAATCAACTGGTAACTTAATACACAATGGGGCATATTTACTTTTGAAAATACACCAGAATTCTGGTGTAATTTGCATTTAAAAGAAAAAAAAAAAACTCGCTTACATAACCTACATGTTGCACTTTAGACATTTTTCTGCTGCATTCGACATATATGGATTAGATGCAACACACAACAAACCGTGCTAGAATTCTAGTGCAAGATTCTGGGGCAGTTCAAGGCAACCCAAGGTACATTTACGGTAGACAAAATCTGCCCTGAAAGGGTGAGGGTTATCCAGGATGATAAAGACAGAGCTCATTCCTTCAAACAGGTTGTGTGTGGTATTGCAGGTTAGTTTCAACGAAGTGAATGGAGCCAAGTTGTAACACCACACACAGCCAGAGAACAGTTGGGGTGCTGTTTCTGGAAAAAAATAGCTCTCTATGGCTGGACATCAACCCTTAGGTTAACCAATGTGAAAATAAAGAATTAAAAATTTCCCAATGGGAAGATCTAAAACCTTTTGCAGTAAATGTATCAAGTTAGTAAAAAAAAATAAAATGGAGGTGGACTTAGCTTTTAACCACAAAATGTATTAGTTTAACCAGTCTTTACACTTCGTGTTTTTTTGACAATTTTTAAAGCAAAAATTATTTGATTTGAAGTTTAAAAACCATACTTACTCCTCCTTTAGTCGTCTCTGTTCTCTATAGAACTCTTCTTTAGATAGAGGCGGAGCCAGGGACTGTGATGGGATAGCATTTGCATGTGCTGCCTGAACTGCTGGATTGACCCAGGGGGCAGACACTGTAGAAGGTGCTGATGGGAAGCCTGGGGGCGGAACGTTGTAGCCAGCAGCAGGAGGCTGTCCAGGTGGGAACTGTGGTGGAAACTGAGGTGGCGGCACACCAGGAGGCAACTGGAGACCATGGGGTGGCGGTGGAGGAAAGAGGGGTGTTGGTGGTGGAACATATACAGGACCCGAGGATGTCAAGGATGGTACTTGGTTTCTTGGTGGACGATCACTGTGGGGGTGACGGCCACGGCTATGTCTAGGCAGAAAAAATGAAGACTTTTAAAAATGGAAATCACAAGTCACGTGACTGAAAAGCTCTAGCAATATTTTTCTTATAATTTTTTTTTATGTATCCCCAGCCAGAAATTGTGTGGTTAAGAACAAAGCTGTACATTTTTAAGCAAATCAAGGAGAGGCCACTTATTGGTGCTGCGTCAAAACCCTCAGAACAGTGTTTCCTAAATAGGGTTCCTCCAGGTGTTGCAAAACTACAACTACCAGCATGCCTGGACAGTCAAAGGCTGTCCAGGCATGTTGGGAGTCTTAGTTTTGCCACATCTGGAGGCACCCTGGTTGGGAAACACTGCCTCAGAATGACAGGACGAGGACAGCAAGTAAATAGAATGGATTGAGAATAAAGCTGGTCATTCTGGGGAGGGGGGGCTGCAGAGCACTGCCAACCTTGCAGATGTCTGCTTTTCGTGTTAAATTATGGAATTCTAATACTAACCCATCCCATCCTAGGTGCGGCCTTGGTCCAGAAGGTCTGGGTATATTGGCTCTCATCAGTGGAGCTGTAAAATAAAAAATAAAAGCATATGGTAGGGATGAAAAACCGGGATAACAGCAGTAACATGCATACTTGCCCAGGAAATACAAGCAGGCATCCTTTATGTTCACAAAAAAACCCAAACTGCTAGCTTAATTTTGGAAGTCTGATTCATATGGCATCAAAAAATAGCTGGCACTAAAATACTAAGACACTTTGGCATATGTATTTTGCTACATACCATTCATTTAATGAGGATAGGGGGTACTACTATACTAAGAAAACCCCCCTCAAAGCAGGACTAATAGTGGTACTGAGAGGAATGCAGAAGGTGTTGTGATAATGGATCATTCTAGAAAACTTAGCCCCATTCCTCTACCTAGGGCAGTGTTTCCCAACCAGGGTGCCTCCAGCTGTTGCAAAACTACAACTCCCAGCATTCCCGGACAGCCATGCTGAAAGTTGTAGTTTAGCAACACCTGGAGGTGCCCTGGTTAGGAAACACTGACCTAGGGTATGATTTTTAATCTTTGAAACAACTCTTTATAATAAACACAGAACCTAACCCCATTCTATTACATCCACAATGGCTAGACCCACTAAAGTTTTTAGTTCCAAAGGGGGTCAGGGCACTTCCATATTAGGCAATATGCACAGGAGACCAGTACGTACTTGGAGGAGGGAGGCAGTGACTAGAAGGTGGCATCTGTCCAAGCACTGGAACATGGAAGCTCTAAACAAAAAAAGGAGAAAGCTTAGTGCTATTTTTGACATTTCAGGTTAAACAAAACCCAGTGCACTGAATAGAAAGACTCACTTTGTCACCCAGGAGGAGGTTGTTGGGCAATGGTAAGCTGCTGGACGTGACTGGAGCAGAAGGTGCAGACGTAGCACGAGAGCCTTCACTTCGCTTTTCATGACTAGATAAAGACAATTAGAAAAATACTTAATCACATGAATAAAACAGACTTCAAAGCTGAAGAAGCCACAATCTGGAGAATACTGGTCTAAGGGATATGCAAATTGGTGTCTTTTAGTATTAACTAGGAATTAATGACTGCCGATACATACATCTCTATACAGGGGGTGTTCTGTGCCACCCTGGCTGGGATCATTTTTTTTTTTTTTGAAAACTTTGTTTATTAAAGATTTTCATTTTATAAGTGGCAAATAGGTAATAAAAAATGTACAATCAACAACACGAGCAGATAAAAGCGAGTAAACATCACTCACCAAAATAGCAATCACTGTAGTACAGTTAGAAGAACATGACTGTCAAGCAAAAAAAACCTTGCAACAGAGCCCAATTGGGATAGATAAAGATAATCAAGTAACCAGAAAACAATCAAAGTATTATGTTAGAATGTAAAAGCGCTAACAATATCAGGTAAAGGCTAGTAATCGGCACTCTCAGAAGCGACCATCTCAGACGCCCAGCAAGAGCGACATGAGCCAATCAGAACATGGGTCATTCTGACGTCACTCGAGTATGAAAGCCTACCGATCATTCACTCAAACGGACTCACATGTATACACGGAAGAGAGAAAAAAAAAAAACAAAAAAAAAAAAAAAAGAAGTGTAAAAGAGAAAAAGGGAGAGGAAAAGGCTGGGATCATTTTATATACGTTTTTAATATGAACGCCCACTTGCAGACACTTACTGAAAGGACTCTGGCTTCTCTCGTTCTCTTTCTCGTTCTCTTTCTCGCTCTCTTTCGCGTTCTCTATCTCGTTCTCGCTCTCTTTCGCGTTCTCGGTCTCTTTCTCGCTCTCTTTCTCGTTCTCTATCCCTCTCTCGCTCCCTCTCCTTTTGGATAGGTACAGACAGTGCAGGCTCTGCAGGGGGCACCACAGGCTGAGGCTGTGAGTTGGCTTGTGCGGTGCTGGGTGCGGCAGAAGTGGTAGGAGCAGTGCTTTGTGGTGTAGAATTTGGAGCAGTAGTTACAGTAGTGGGTGCTATAAGAGGATCTTGCTGGCGAGACTGCACTGGACGTGATGGCTGTTGAGTGTTTCGTGCTGGTTGAGCTGCTTGCTGTTGTTGCCGCTGCTGGGAAGATGCCTGTTGCTTACGAATTCTCTTTGTATAACCAGTCTCATTCTTAAAGTTATTCACAGCCTAAAAATCAGTAAAACAGGGAATGAGTAATGGAAGAATATGTCATCAAACACAGCAAGGCTTAGCAAACAAAAAACATGATAATATCCTGACTGTTCCTAAGTGAATAATCCAACAATGAACACAACAGCCTCCAGTATTAGTGACCTGGCTGCACAGCGCACACAGTCAAATACAACATACTTATATAACGCTTGTGTGGATCACAGACGTCCGGTTACTTTACAAAGCCACATCATTTAACACATCGATTTTTGTTTCATTTTTATTTCAAAAATTTTAGGGGCATTATTTTTATGGGTTAGTACTTAAATACAAAATAATTACATGTATGTTTATGAAAGAGCACTGACCCCCAAAACCACCATATAAACCAACATACATTAAACCAAAACAATTTATGTAGTGTGTTTACTATAGTCACTATAGACAAGTACTGTACAGCGTGGTGTGTCTAACCTGAGCAACACTCTTTTAGGCTGCTCAGACTTTTCATTGATAGACCAACACTTTCTGATTGGTGGGAGTCCAATACCTGGAACCCCTGTCAGTAACCTGTTTGCCAGAGATGTGGCCACTGCATTTATAGTAAAAAAGGGACAGAATCATGCGGCTTCATATATTGTGTAGTGGCCATGCTAGGATCCTGCAGCTCAGCTCTCATTTACTTCAAGAGGAGCTGCAGTAACCCAGCATGACCACTACATAATGTATAGTGATGTCTGCTCACCACTCCACTTATTGTGTATGCAGGCAACAAGGTGCTGGCTGTTATGACATCCGCTGATCAGAAATTGATGGCCTATGACTTTCAATGAAAGTCACGGAAAACCCCTTTAAAGGGGTACTGTAGCGAAAAGTAACTAATCCCCTATCCACAGGATAGGGTATAAGTGTCTGATTGCAGAGGCCCGACTAGGCCCCGGCTCTCTGAGAGGAGCGCATGCTGGGGTTGTAACACGCTTCATTCATTTCTATGGGAGGGCTGGAGATGCCAGAGTACAGCATTCAGGTCTCTTCAGGGTTCCCAAATGAATGAATGGAGCGTGTGTCAACTCCACAGAGACCCCGTGGCCCGTGCAGGAGATCCAGTGGTAGGACCCCCCCACAATCAGACACACTCCACAGGATAGGGGATAAGTTACTGCAGCACCCCTTTAGTTATAATTTAGGTACTTCTGCCATACCTGACGTAGGAATTTATTGGCAATTAAGTTATCTGGAGAGACGTCCGACTGATGACAAGTAGGGCATGTGTGCTCCTCTGATTCCAGTAGTGAAGTGCGAATACCTGGAAGAGGGGGAAAAAAAATAGATTAAAGTCATTATCAAAGGTCATTTTATATATATATATATATATATATATATATATATATATATATATATATATATAATACACACACACATAAAATAAGAGAATATACTTAAAGCGCAACTGTCATGGTTATTGTACCCCCCAGACTAATACCATGATAGCATAGATGATAAAACTTGTAATGCAGCTATACCTTTGGCTGCTCTTTATCCCACTTTGTCAGCCAGAAAAGCAGATTTTTTTTTTTAATGCTTACCGTAAAATCTCTTTCTCAGAGGATCCATTGGGGGACACAGAGACCGTGGGTATATGCTGCTACCACTATGCAAAGAAAAAATCAGCCCCTCCTGGAAGGATATAACCAGCCTGACTGAGCTATCAGTTTAGTCCCAAAGCAGTAGGAGAGGACCGACAGAGAAGGAAAAACAGCAACTGTCCGAGGGAGACGAGACAAAAAATAACCGAACCAACCCCTAGGTAGACCTCTAGGTGCCGTGTCCCTCCAATGGATCCTCCGAGAGAGATTTTACGGTAAGCATAAAAATCTACTTTTCTCTTTCGGCTCCATTGGGGGACACAGACCGTGGGACGTACCAAAGCAGTCCCTGGGGTGGGAGAGAACCCAAGCAAATCAGGTGGAAGGCTGGGCCAAAGCCGCCTGCAACACCTTGCCACCCAAGCTGACGTCAGCTCGGAGACCGCCTTACAGATCTGTAAGGCCGAAGCCCTGTTGCTGAGAGCCCAGGAGGCTCAGACGGAACAAGTGGAATGAGCTGAGACCTTGAAGGGCGGAGTCTTCCCTTTGCAGCAGTAAGCTTCCAAGATGGCAGGACGAATCCACCGCGAAATGGTCAGCTTGGAAGCAGGAAGTCTCTTACGACGACCCTCCGGAAGTACAAAGGCGGCGTCACACTGACGTAAAGAGGAAGTGACCGAAAGGTAGATCCGGACAGCCCGAACCGCATCAAGACAATGAAGCAAGCATTCCCTGGGATGGGACGGAGAGGGGCAAAAGGAAGGGAGGACGATATCCTCATTAAGGTGAGAGACCATCTTAGGTAAAAAGGTGGGGATGGTCCGGAAAACAACTTTGCCCTGATGCAGGACCAAATAGGGGAAATGGCAGAAGAGAGCCGTCAGCTCAAGAGACCCTCCGGATGGAAATGACTGCAATGAGGAAAGCCACCTTCCAGGAAAGGACAGGAACAGACACATCCGAGACGTTCAAATGGAGCACCCTGTAAACACCAAGAACCAGATTCAGATCCCACGGAGGAGTGGGGGATCTTTATGGCGGAGCCGCATAAGCCACACCCTGTAGAAAGGTGCGGATGTGAGGACGCCAGAGGGTGCTGAAAAAGGATGGCGAGAGTAGACACCTGACCCTCAGGAGAACTGAGGGCCAAGCGTTGCTCCAGACCAGACTGTAGAAAGGACAGCAGGCACGGAAGGGAGAAGACGACCAGTGAGATGGATTGAGACTCACACCATCGGAAATAAGACCTCCAAGTGCGGTGATAAATCTTTGACCGAGAAAGGCTTGCAAGCCTTAATCATTGTGCGGATCACCTGGGGAGAGAACCCCCAGGCCCTCAGAACCACAGTTTCAACCGCCACGTCGTCAAATGCAGCAACAGTAAATTGGGGTGGAAAAGGGGACCCTGAGTAAGCAGGTTGGGACGAACTGGGAGACGCAGTGGTACGTCGGCTACAAGGCGAACAACATCGGCGTACCATGTGCCTGGGCCAGTCCGGAGCCACGAGAATGGTGGAGATGCCTACTGCCTTGAGCTTCCTCAGGAACCTGGGAAGGAGAATGACAGGAGGGAAGAGAAAGGGGAGGACGAAGTGCGACCAGCGGATCACTAGGGTGTCCACGGCCAGAGCCAGGGACTTTGCGACCAAGTGAGGAACTTTCCAATTGTGGCGAGACACAAAGAGGTCCATGACCGGAGTCCACCAGAGGTTGAAAAAAATGCTGCAAACACCTCCGGGTGAAGATACCACTTGTCAGGGTCAGGAGAGGAGTGGCTGAGGAAGTCCGCCTCTCAATTTTCCACCCCTGGGACATGAATCCCTGAGATGGAGGGAACTCCAGAGCAGAATCCTGGAGACCTTCGGCAATCACCGTGGGTGCCACCCTTGCGATTCACATACGTTACCGCCGTGGCGTTGTTGGATTGAACCCAAACAGGGCGGTCCTGGAGAAGCCACTCCCAATTAAGAATGCAAAGGTAAATTGCCCTGAGTTCCAGAATGTTGATGGGGAGGAGAGCTTCTTGAGAGGACCAACGGCCCTGGACCGTCCGATCCTGGAAGACTTCCCCCACAACCGCTGAGACTGGCATCCGTTGTAATGACCTGCCAGTGAGTAGGCAGGAAGGACCGTCCCTGCCAAATAAGGGGAGACTGGAGCCACAATAGGAGAGACCGGTGGATCCTGAAGGGAACAAGAATCCTGCAATCGAGGGAAAGCGGGGACTTGTCCCAACTGGACAGAAGGGTCAGCTGAAGAGGGAAACAATGAAACTGGGCGAAGCGAAGAGAACTTGCATGGCCGCCACCATCCGACCCAGGACTTCCATGCAGAAGCGAATGGAAACTGGAACAGGACGACGGAGAAGACGAACGAACTGTTGACAGAGTGGCGCTTGTCCAGCAGAAGCCGAACCCGGGCAGTCGCCGTGTCGAACTGAATTCCCAACAAGATCAGGGACTGGGTGGGGGACCAGGTTGTATTTTTCCTGGTTGATCACCCAGCCGAAATGGCACTGTCTGTAGAGTGAGAAGAAGATTCTCCTGATTCTGGTCCCTGGTCGGAGCCTTGATCAGGAGTTCGTCCAGGTAAGGGATCACGCACACACCCCAGGCTCAAAGAATGGCGATCACTGCCGCCAGGACCTTGTTGAAGACCCTTAGGGCCGTGGCCAGGCAAACGGGAAGGGCCACAAACTGAAAATGGCCCTCCAGAACAGCAAAGCGGAGATATCACTGATGAGCCGGAAAAATTGGGATGTGAAGATGTGTGTCCCGGTTATCCACCGATGAAAAACTCTCCTTGATCGGCGGACGCCACCACAGAATGGAGAGACGCCATACGGAAATGATACAGGAGTAGGTGGCGGTTGAGGAGCTTCAGATCTAGAATAGGGTGGACAGCGCCCCCATTCTTGGGGACAACCAAAAGATTTGAGTAGAACCCCGAAAAACGCTCCTCGGGAGGAACTGGGATGTTCACTCCCTGAGCGAGAAGGGTTCAAAGTGCGACCCGAAAAGCCGCTGCCAAGTAAGGAGAACGAGTAGGAAGAGAACAAAAAAAGCGGCCCTTGGAAAGGAAAAAAATCGATCAGATAGCTGTCGAAAACGACATCTTGGACCCAAGAGTCTTGCACCTGAGTAAGCCAAACGTCCCGGAATAGGGCTAAATGACCACCCACCCAAAAATAATTTCCGGGTGGGGGCGCCCTTCCGGCGGAGGGAGGCTTACGGTGCCTGACTTGGCTGCAAAGCGGCCTGTGCGGTTATCAGACTTCCTAGAAAGAGCCTTCCTATCCTGTGAAGGCGCCGGCCTGGCTGCTCGACCGAAAGGGCAAAAAGGTGGTAGACTTCCGGCAGGAAACGGTACGGCGCGACTTGTTCTGCAGTAGTAAGAAACTCTTACCTCCAGTATCCTCGAAGATAATCTCGTCCAGGCGTTTTACAAAGAGCTGGGTCCCAGAGAAAGGAAGTATTAAGTGACTGTCTGGGGTCAGACATAGGAGTAAGAAAATGGAGAGAGTCAGCAGAAAAAAATTGAAGCAATCTCACCCAGGTCCTGTGTCCCACGATGGAGAGGCAAGGAACAGCTGAGAAGAGCAATCACTCGGTTCAGTCAGGAGAAGCAGGCTGCAGCTGATAGGAGGAGCAGCTACTCTGTCCAGGCAGGTAGAGTAGGAGATGAGAGGTGCTGCAGTAGCACGTTCAGGAAGCCCATTGGAGGAGAGAAGGGAGGTGCCTGGAAAATGACCCTATCACCTTCCAGGCCAGCGGGGAAAAGGAGGGGCAGGAGTCCCGTCGGGAGCACTGACAGACAAAGTGGGCGGAGCTATAATCAGTGAGGCCGCGGCCTAAATTAATCACCCTCCCCGTGGTTCCTGCCAGTAGCAGAGACGGCCGAAAACTGAAAATACCGGCCATTCGCGCGCAGTGCGGCCGCCAGTGCTCCCATGTGGGGAAAAAAGATGTGCGAACCGCCCGCATCACTAATATGCCGGCCGTGCGCGCGCAGCCCGGTGAGAAAAACTGGCGCATAATAGCAACGACTAGAAGGACCAGCCAGTGGAGAATTTAGTATGACCGAGCGGGGGAAAAACCTGGACTCCAGATAGGACAATCCCCCACCTAGTAGGAATATGAGCCCCCAATAAAATAAGACACCACAGAAGAATAGATAGTAAAGGAGGGGGAGAAAGAGATACTCACCCAGTGATCCCAACTACTCACCTAGAGATGTCTTCAGCCAGCTAGGTAACGCCTGCATCATGCCGGGCTGAAACAGCGAGACGAGCAGGTAAATAATGGGACCCGGAACCAAGGTACAACCCCAGGTGCTGGCTGGTGGCGAGAAGGGGTTAACAGTGCATACTCTATGCCTGTGACCCTTCATGACATATGGGGGAACAGTGAGCGCCATCCTCCTGAACCCCCACCTGAAGAAAAACAAAAAGGCTGAAAAAAAAACTACATATACGTCCCTGAGAAAATAAAAAAGCAAAAAGACCAGGTTTGGAGAACTCCAGACCTGTGTCTGCCTCCTACTGACACTAAGCTAAAACTGATTAGCTCAGAGTCTGCGGGCGGGGTATATCCTGCCAGGAGGGGCAGACTTACTTTTTTTGCCTAATGTCAGCAAGATCTAGCCATGGTCTCTGTGTTCCCAATGGAGCCGACCGAGAATATAGTTTTATTGTGCAGTCCGCAACAGTTGGATAGGTGTGACCGGGGTTCGCAATGCCCCACCTCCGCCACGCCTATCCCCTGTAATTGAGCACTGGGACCGCTGTGTGATTGACACACAGATCCCCAGCGCAAGCGCCCGATGTTCACAATGTGAAGGCCATGACTCTAGCAGAGAGAAAGCGCTCACTACCGTTGTCTGCCACCAGCTCTGTGCGCCTGTGCAGGGAGCGTGGCGTAGGCGTGGCGGAGGTGGGGCATTGCGAACTCCGGCCACGCCAATCCAACTATTGCTGACAGCATGATAAAACTGCATAGCTGCATTAAAAGTTTTATCATCTATACCAGTGTTTCGCAAGCGCAGTCCTCAAGACCCCCCAACAGGTCATGTTTTCTGGATTTCCTCAGTCTTTCACAGGTGATATAATTATGGTCAGTGAATCAGACATCACCACAGATATATCACCTGTGAAAGACTAAGGAAATCCAGAAAACATGACCTGTTGGGGGGACTTGAGGACCGCGTTTGGGGACGCTGATCTATTCTATTATAGTATTCGTCTGGGGGTACAATATCCATGACAGTTCCGCTTTAACCTTGTTTATTTATAAATCCCATTATAACAATAACCACCACCAAGACTGGTTGTATCAGGCAGCTTAGGGCTGTCTGGTCATGCTTGGAGTTGTAGTTTTGAAACAGCTGGAGGCACCCTGGTTGGGAAACACTGCTCTAGATATATAACACTTAAAATTTGCATTGTCAAAATTATTTATCTCCCTACCCTGTATAAAAAAAAGCAAAGATGAGCCTAAAATACACATCTGTACTCACATTCATCACAATAGCTGTTTCCACAGCAAGGAATAACAACGGCATCGCTCATCATATCTTTACAGATCATGCAGAGCAGCTCGTCGGGGATGGGATCTTCCTCCTCAGAAGAGGACGACTGGGTGTCAGGAAGAAACGGAGGCTTTTCTTTCTTGCCCATAGCATACGCCACACTGCAATAAAACAACAGTTTAGTATTAACAAACCCCGGTTTAGACCCTCTCACTACCACCAGATTTGGCAGTAAATATGTAATTTTTTTCAACTCCGCTTTTCAAAAGCAATAACTTTATTTTTCCAGTGTATTGGATGGGATGAACTGGCTCATCTAATCAATTTGTAAAGGAGTTGGGTGAAGGCAACTCTTTCACTAAGCAGCACCTCTCTCGTTTACAGGCTGTGTTTGGTACTGCAGTGTTAAGGTGATGGGGTCTGTGCTGCAATCCCAGATATGGCCAATGAACAAAAGTGGCACTGTTCCTGCAGTCTGTTACATTTCAATCCTATACAGGGACACTTACGCATCAATGGTTGGTATGGCATATGTTCCAGTGTTTGTAAGCATAGCCCCCTTCATATTGGGATCTTCCACCTCCACCATAAAACTGCGCGGAATCCCAGTGCTCTTCTTTATCCTGGGAGCAGACTCAAAACTTTTGTCCTGAAGAAAAGAAATATCAAGGATTCAGTAAGGGCAATAAAAGGATCAATACAACAAGGCACTTAACTGGTTATACAGATTTGTAAATTACTTCTATTTAGAATTCTTAATCCTTCCAGTACTCAGCTGCTGTATGCTCCAGAGGAAGTTGTGCATTTCTTTCCAGTCTGACCACAGTGCTCTCTGTTGCAAACTCTGTCCGTTTCAGGAACTGTCTGGAGCAGGAGAGGTTTGCTATTGGGATTTGCTCCTGCTCTGGACAGTTCCTGACATGGACAGAGGTGGTAGCAGAGAGCACTGTGGACAGACTAGAAAGAACTACACAACTTCTTCTGGAGCATACAGCAGCTGATAAGTACTGGAAGGATTAAGATTTTTATATAAAAATTTACACATCTGTATAACTTCCTGGCACCAGCTGATTTGAAAACATTTTTCCTTCTTTAAGTAAAGAACAGCATTTATACATTGGGGGGTAAAAGTGCAGGCTGTTCAGTCATGCTGGGAGTTGAAGCGCAGCAACATTTGCAGAGTTCCAGGTTTGGAAACACTGATTAAATGCATAGATGAAACACTATGGGGGGAATGTATTAAGTGGCTATGCCCGCTTTGAGGTGTAGAAAAGTCACAAATTTTGTGCAATAAAAAAAATAAAAAATAAAATGGGCGTGGTTTTGTGTGAAAGGAGACTTGACCTAAACCCCACATCTAACCTATTAGGGTCAGTTCACACATGCGTATTTTTGCAGCAGATTTGCTGCAGATTTTGTTGCCCTTTGACTTCAATGGCTAGCAAAATCTGCTGAAGCAAATCTGCAGCAGAAAATACACGTGTGAACTGACCCTTTACAATATACGTAGCTTTAGCTGAAATCTATACCAGCTCTGAGCTGGTGTAGATTTCAAAGTGTGGCACATAGGACAGGTGCAGCAATGTCCGACTCTCTTAAACAGGTTGTTCAGGATTAGAAAAACAAAGCTGATTTCTTTAAAAACAAAAAACACAACTATAAAAAAATAAAATAAAACTAACAGCACTTCACCTGTCTTCAGGTTGTGTGTGTGTTATTGCAGCTCAGTGCCATTGAAACAAATGGAGCCAAGTTGTAATACCACACACAACCAGAGGACAGGAGTGGTGCTGGTTTTGAAAAATAAAAAAAGAATGTTTTATGTTTTTCTATTCCTGATTAACCCCTTTAATGAATCATCCAGCCACCAGAGTATTGCTAAAGGCATTTGAGACACCAGCCTTCTTAAATCACCCCCTATTTTGTTGAGTGATCCCCACAGTATAGACTTACCCCATTTGTAGGGCAGTTCTTGATGTAATGACCGGGCTTTAAACATCGAAAGCAAGTGTATGTCGGAGGCGGCGGCCCCAGAGGCTTCTTCATGTAGCTAAGATTAAAAAAAAATAATAAGAGAAGGAAAAACCAATGGTTAACTCATCCCCGGAGCAGATTGGTAAGAATGGAGATGTGTGGGCGAGCGTGGCTTCTGTCCACTTACTTGCTTGGGTCATAGTCATGGCCAGACTGAGACATCATTGCTCTGATTTTATCCTCTTCCGAAGCATTGGCTTCAGCCAGATTGGCGGTCTGTTTAACAGGCAATTGTTTGGGGGAGGAAAAAAAATTAGTCAAAGGAGAAAGGAGGACACAGAAGGCCCAAACACAACCAAGCACGCACACATTCAATTCTGTTGTAAACTCCTCAGTCCTAAGTGACCCCTACACTCTATTGGATAGGGTGGGGTGACAGATTAACCCCTACAATGCTGAAGACCATCAGCATTGGAAAGATTAAAATGTATTTAGCCCATGTTTATACCCGATTAGGAGAAGTTATTCAATACCTAAACCAGTGTTTCCTAACCAGGACGCCTCCAGCTGTTCCAAAACTACAACTCCCAGCATGCCCGGACAGCCTTTGGCTGTCCGGGCATGCTGGGAGTTGTAGTTTTGCAACAGCTTGAGGCACCATGGTTGGGAAACACTCACCTAAACATTTTACATGGCCCCACAGAATGGCATGCAGAGTTTAACATGAAAAATAAAATGGTTCTCTGCCAGTGTTTGCCGCATAGGAAGTCTATGCAGACCTTGACTGACAGATTGTAAGCAGAAGAGATTAACCAGGTGCCTGGTGTACGTCTTATAGCAAACCAGTGATTACATGTGGGCCACTGTCTCCATAGACAGGCTGCTAATGTGATTACTGTCCAAGGGATATCACAGCAGCCAGACATCAAAATGAGATCCAATACAATAGATGTTCCCCCAAAACACCACCCAGCCACCCTTCAAGGAGTACTGTGGTGCAGGAACACTTCTCCCCTATCCAAAAGGACAAGCGTGTCAACCAACGCCGAGAGCAGCAGCCGACACGTCCTCTCCATACATCTCTATAGGAGAGCCGCATATATAGCATTCTGTTATCTTCAGCTCTCCCATAGAGATACATGAAGGTGCGTGACGGTCACCGCTTTTTGGAGGTGGGGTCGACATACTCTATTTTTGGGAAGAGCAAGGGTGCCATGTGGGAGATCATGGGGAGTCCCAGCAGTCAGACCCCTGCAATCAGACACTTATCCCCTATCCTTTGGATAGGGGTAAGTGTTCCTGCACCAAAGTAATCCTTTATAGGGGTACTCCACTGGAAAACCTTTTTTTTTTTTTTATTTATTTTTATCAACTGGTACCAGAAAGTTAAACAGATTTGTAAATGACTTCTATTAAAAAAATCTTAATCCTTCCAGTACTTATAAGCTGCTGCATGCTCCACGGGAAGTTCTTTTCTTTTTGAATTTCTTTTCGGGCTGACCACAGTGCTCTCTGCTGACACCTCTGTCCATATCATGAACTGTCCAGAGTAGGAGAGGTTTTCTCTGGACAGTTTCTGACATGGACAGAGGTGGCAGCAGAGAGCACTGTGGTCAGACAGAAAGGAAATTCAAATAGAAAAGAACTTCCCGTGGTGCATATAACAGCTGATAAGTACTGGAAGGATTAAGATTTTTAAATAGAAGTAATTTACAAACCTGCCACCAGCTGATTTATAATTTTTTTTTGTTCCCAGTGGAGTACCCCTTTAATGCAAACAATGCCAAAATTCACCAAAAAGGTCCTTGTCGCTACTGCATAAAGTAACAATAGAAATAAATAGGTATGGCATAGAAGATACTGCAGGTAATGCTTAAAGGGGTTAACCAGGAAAAACTTTTATATATATATAAATCAACTGGCTCCAGAAAGTTAAACAGATTTGTAAATTACTTCTATTAAAAAATCTTAATCCTTCCAATAATTATCAGCTGCTGAAGTTGAGTTGTTCTTATCTGACAACAGTGCTCTCTGCTGACATCTCTGACTCGGGAACTGCACAGAGTAGAAGAGGTTTGCTATGGGGATTTGCTTCTACTCTGGACAGTTCCAGAGACAGGAGTCATCAGAGAGCACTTAAGACAGAAAAACAACAACTCAACTTCAGCAGCTCATAAGTACTGAAAGGATTAATATTTTTAATAGAAGTAATTTACAAATCTGTTTAACTTTCTGTAGCCAGTTGATATATATAAAAAAAGTTTTTTTTTCCCTAGATAACCCCTTTAATTTACTTCGGTATGCAAATGGAAACACGAGTATTAAAAAGGTGCAAACTGAACTGTAAACTTTCTGTACATTATAAGCCATGCCAGTCATTCTGATACACTGCAAACTTAACTTGATATATCATTATAGCGTACAGCAGTGCTTCCCAACCAGGTGGCCTCCAGCTGGGAGTTATAATTTTGCAACAGCTGGAGGCACCCTGGTTGGGATGCATTGGCATACGGCTTATACACTGAATGTAATAGGAAAATAGCTGCGGGTGGATAAGTCGGATAAATGCAGCTCTGCCAGCGATAATGATATAGTAAGGAAGTCAACACGGACATGG
Source organism: Hyla sarda (assembly GCF_029499605.1). Lineage (NCBI taxonomy): Eukaryota > Metazoa > Chordata > Amphibia > Anura > Hylidae > Hyla > Hyla sarda. Next base: position 208,593,279 of record NC_079196.1, read on the forward strand.
TGTGGATAGGTGGAGATTCACAATCTAGAAATCAAGTTAAAATGAACATGCTATGAAATATAAAAAAAAAAATATAAAAAAAATATAAGTGTAGGTTCACCTTTGAAGATCATTTTTAATACAATACTATAACTTTACTCCAATGGCATTCAGGTTTCTGTAGGATTGATCTCCGCATTGATCTATTTCCCAACAAATGCAGGTCTTCTATTTTATACAGAGCACATTCTGGTATCAGGCACTGGAGCAGTGTTTCCCAACCATTGAGCCTCCAGCTGTTGCAAAACTACAGCTCCCAGCATGCTGGGAGTTGTAGTTTTGCATCAGCTGGAGGCACCCTGGTTGGGAAACACTGCACTGGAGAGTAATCTGATATTGGAGCATCTCCCAGAATGCAATGCAACTTAAGTCTGTGCAATAAATCTGTCATTTGAATTAAGGGAGTAGTCCAGAATGCAAAAACTTATACCTTAAAGGGGTACTCCGGTGGAAAACTTTTTATTTTTTTTGTTTTTTTAATCAACTGGTACCAGAAAGTTAAACAGATTTGTAAATTACTGGTATTAAAAAAATCTTAATTCCAGTACTTATTAGCTGCTGAATACTACACAGGAAATTATTTTCTTTTTGGAACACAGTGCTCTCTGCTGACATCACGAGCACAGTGCTCTCTGATGACATCTCTGTCCATTTTAAGAACTGTCCAGAGTAGGAGAAAATCCCCATAGCAAACATATGCTGCTCTGGACAGTTCCTAAAATGGACAGAGATGTCAGCTGAGAGCACTGTTTTCTAAAAAGAAAAAAAATTCCTCTGTAGTATTCAGCAGCTAATATGTATAAATATTTTTAATAGAAGTAATTTACAAATCTAACTTTCTGGCACCAGTTGATTTTAAAAACTCCAGAGAAACTTTTTTTTTTAATAAACTGGTGCCAGAAAGTTAAACAGATTCGTAAATTACTTCTATTAAAAAATATTTATCCTTCCAGCACTTATTAGCAGTTGTATGCTACAGAGGAAATTATTTTCTTTTTAAATTTCATTTTTTTTGTCTTGACCACAGTGCTCTCTGATGACACCTCTGTCTGTGTCAGGAACTGTCCAGAGAAGCATAGGTTTGCTATGAGGATTTTCTCCTGCTCTGGAAAGTTCTTGACACGGGCATCAGCAGAGAGCACTGTGGTTAGACAAAAAAAGAAATTCAAAAAGCAGAGAATTCCCTCTGTAGCATACAGTTGCTAAAAAGTAATGGAAGGATTAAGATGTTTAATAGAAGTAATTTACAAATCTGTTTAACTTTCTGGCACCAGTTGATAAAAAAAAAAAAAAAAAAAAATAAGCAAAGTTTTCCACCGGAGTACTCCTTTAAGTATAAGGTCTCCCATAGTGCGGTCTCCCACAGAGATACATGGAGGGGGCGTGACGGCCATAGCTTTGTGCGGTGGTTGACACGTCTCCATTCATGATAAGCCGGGGCGCTGTAAGGGACATTGCAGGGGGTCCCAGTGGTCAGACCCCCTCCACGATCTGCGGATAGGGGATACGTTTTATTATACTGTATAACCTATATACAACATGCCAAACATTTATTCAAATGACAGTAACACTTCAAGTCTAGGAATTCTGGACACATCATTGAAATAAAATGGAGCATAATTTAATCATAAATCAAACCATTGTACTGCAGTTTAACATTTTAGGCCCCGTTCACATCTGGTTTACGTCAGGATACCAGCATAAAATGATGCCGATGTATAGCACGGCCTCCATTAAAAATCTGAATGCAGTCAACTAGTAACTATGTTCACCAATGGGCCTACGGATGTGTCACGGTACGCATTAGCATGGACAACATATATCGAAGACGTACACTTCCACAGAGATGTGAATGGGGCCTTATATGGATAAGAGCAATAAGACTATCAAAAATGATGTTCAAAGGTAATCTGCAAAATGACACATTTCATGAGCCGCTGCAGAGACTACAAAAGGGCCCCATGTGATCAGTCTTCAATGAAAAATACAATTTAGAGCCACTTTGTAGAAGACTTTAGTGAGGTATCTAAATAGCCATTCTAGCTGTTTTAGTTGAATTCCTCCTGCACGATCCATTAAGGACTTGCAAAGCTTCAGAATAGAAGTCACACTAGTCATTTTAAGTAATTTTTGTTTTACCTATGTACATAACATTTTTAGGTGCATTTATTTTTTAACCTCTCTCAGTAGTGGTTAGAGCTCCAAGTCCCTTTATGTAGTCAGAGATGACGACATGTCAAAACCTTTTCAAAGGGTTTTCTCACATGTACAGTATCCTGCGCGTATTTGATGCTCAGGATTTGAAGCTGCAGATATCACTGTAGACTAAATGACTGAGCACACCTATAAAGCCTGCACAGGATTCTGTATGTGTGAATAGACCCTTAAAGTTAAAAGTTTTGATTGGTGGGCGTCCGGGTACAGAAGTGCTTAACTGGAGTGCTGTGCCTCTCTTTCCTGACCAGAGTATGGTGTCCATATAAAGTCTATTAGTCTGCACATCACGTGCTCGTGTCTGCAATCAGAAATAAAGGGGCACAGCTCAGCTGAGGAATTCTACCCTTTATTTTAGTGATCAGTGGAGCCTCAAAAGCCAGCTAAGGGGTACTCCGGCGCTTAGACATCAAAGGATAGGGGATAAGATGCTGATCGCGGGGGTCCCACAGCTGTATTGAGGGGGCGGGGTGTGACTTCACACGGGGGCGGAGCCGTGACGTCACAATGCTCCGGCCCAGTGATCGACAGTACACGCTCCAGGGTCTGATTATAACGGGGTGCGGCGTGCAAGATCACGGGGGTCCCCAGCGGCGGGACCCCCGTGATCAGGCATCTTATCCCCTATCCTTTGGAAAGGGGATAAGATGTCTAAGTGCCGGAGTACCCCTTTAAGCTTCTGACATCCAACTTCAATACTTTTTAAAAAGTATACAATTTGGACTTGGACTTCAATAACCAATAGAGCGTAATTACTGTGTACTGTTTATACATTGAACTCAATGCAACAGTAATGCAATAGTAAGCTCTAGTGGTGCTTAGTGGGAGCCAAATTTTTGAGGGTCATTTTTCAAAAAGACATTACAGGTACACTAATTCCACAGGGGACCTAAAAAAATTAAGTAAACAAACCATTCCTATCATGAGAAATAAATTAGGAAAAAAAAAAAACTGTTTAAGGGTGCACATTCATTTTAAAAGCATCATGAAAAAGTAAAAAAGTGTTCCTGTCGTTTAAAAAATAATAAAAAAAATTTAATATAAAATAAAATTCTTGACATCACGGAGACATGTCAAAAGTTTTGATCTGTCAGGGTCTCAGAGTGCTGAGAATCCCACCGATCAGTGGAACTAACACAGAAGAACATTATTCCCCAGTTCTCAGGGATCTTTCTCTTGCTGCTATATAGACTTATAACTGAGCAGTCAGACAAGGATCATCAAGAAGCGGGGAGTAAAGCATCGTGTTTATTCTCCTAATCTGTAGGTGTCTCCGCATTAAGACCCTGATCGATAATGACAGGGACATTTTAAACACTGGATGCAGAATCCAAATTAAAATCTGCCTCCTGATATAATCTGCCTCCGGACATATTGAGGACTTGCTATTTAAGCAAAACAATACATTCTGCAAAGTAGCTCTAAAGATATCAGGAGGACAATTCTTTTTGTAGTCAGTGCAGACACTTAATCCTTGCAGCACCCACCTCATATTATAAATGGTTGAACCAACTTTTTGTATTATTATTTAGCCTTTTTAATTCCCCTTTTTAAGCAGGTATAAACATGGACTAGTTCACAGCAACACGGGTCTCTCTTTAGTCATCTCTCTGATCAAGGAGGACGAGGACCGTGGCTACAGAACAGACGGGTAAGTACAGCTTGTGCCATTGGCAGCTCCAGATATTTCCCAGCACACACTGGACGGGCTCTGCACTCACTCACAAAACAAGCAAACTGTTCAATTTTTTTATTATAATAAATAAAATGTTACATTTATGGATCTAAACTTTTAACATTAGGCCATTTTTATGCATCAACATAGACATTTACCATGTGAAAAATCGTAGGCAGAAATGTTAAGTGCATAATACATGTATCACAGAATTAGTGCAAATGAAATACAAAAAAAGATAGCAGCCAATTTCCTTCGCCAGGGAAAAATAAAGTGGAGATTGATGGCACGGTGTTTTCTCCAGGGTTGAAAAGTATAACACTCCACAGTAAACGGTATTACGATGGCAAGTGTCCATCAAAACTCATCTCAAGGGTTAAAGTCCGTCAATGACAACGCTAAACCGTATTCTCTTCTGTAGTTTAAAGTCTTCAAAGCTTTGAAAAAAAATATAAGATTTCAAAAAATACGAGCCAAAAAACCAAATGTCTTCTTGTGAAGAACATCTCAGTTTCTTCTTCTTGAGAACTGGTTGGTATAGCATTGAGGCAGAGAGTATTTTGTTTATAAAGGAAAAACCCTGCACCGTTCACATGTGAAGAAACTTCATAGAACACAAAAAATACTAGCATGGCAGAAGGCTGTAAAATCAAAACAACAGTAATATGTATATACATATACCTTAGCAAGCTGGGCCAGAGATATAGATGCAGAAGCGTCATCAATCTGTTCATGGAAAATTAAAACGTTCAAGTATTAAAAACAAAAAAAATAAAAAAATTCAATAAAACAAACTTTGTACAGTAAGGACAATCTATGGTCAGCAAGTGTCTAAACATTTTCATAGAAAAAGGACATACAGTTTTCATATACATCAGTAAAAGATTACAGATACTGTAGAAATAAGCAATTAAAATAATGCGAGACAGTTTTGAATCGTTTGCAAAACTTTGCATAGAAAATTAACTCCATTATATTTATACAAAATGACACAGAAAACGCCACCTGTATGTGTGTGTGTGATATGTATAATGGGCAAACTGGTGGTCACATAGCAGCAGAAATTAAAGAATAAAAAAAGTGATTTGTATGTTGAGCAAAATTTACATGTAAATGGGGAGAAAGGTAAAGGACAGTGGTCTTTAACCTATGGCTCTCCAGCATTTACAAAACCAAAACTCCAAGCATGTTGAGAGTTATAGTTTTGCAGCCACTAGAGAGACGCAGGTTGGGGGGACACTGAGGGATGTAACCACTGATCCTATATTAGTTACATTCTGCCAACATGTCTCAAAAGGAGAAAAAAATTGGCAAAAACCACAAGAGATACAAAAAGTATACCATGTTTATATGGAGGTCCAGTGTGCAGACTATATTAGGGTAGTGATATAGCCAATACAAGTGTCCTCTATCTGCAGTAAAGAGGGCAGATCATCAGGGCACAGCTCATGTACAGTCACGTTTTACCATCAGTTCAATCATTTTTATTGAGAGATGTTCCAGGAACTGACATTTATGCAACTCCCCCCCAATATAGTCAGCAGTGGTCTTAAGGGATTTTCCCTAAAAATAACCACATATTAGTGACCAAGAAAGTAAAATTTGCCCAGTTTTCTATTAACAGATATATTGTTATTTTTCAGTTTTGTTGTGGCAGCCAGTCATCATTCTTACATCATCTTTCTATGAACTACCATATGTCATCCATGCTTTTATTAAATTCTGAAATACTGACATCAAATGACAATTTTCTATTGCCAACTGTGCACAAATGGCCACCGCAACCTAAAAGGAAAAATAAAGCCAAGATACCATGGGGGAAAAAAAAGCCAAAATCTTAAAACATATAAAGCTTTGGCTGCTGCTCTATAACATTTGGTTCACTAATACATGGCCAATTTTTGAAAATCCTCCAAGAGATCACAACAAAAGGCTTCTATTGATCCGATCATTCTATCTGCCAAAATTTTATGTAAAATTGCCAAAATGAGTGGGCAGTGGCTACCAAGGAGGACCATGTGGTCTGTTAAGTAATCCTAAATTTATGGATATTTAAAAAAATTTATAAAATTGTGGGAGTCAAAATATGGAAAACTTTGAAATTTAAATTTTAGCTGCAATACATCAATGTTCTGGAGCCAAGATGGTCGCCAATGGAAGGGACCGCACATCCGAAGACAGGATAAACCGTGCATGATCCGGATTTAGGAAATTCAGGGCCTAGTAAGGTTTTGTTTTTTACCTGTGGAGTCAACATATATGCCTAGGTGACAGATGCTGATACTGTGGGACTACTCCAGATTTATTAAATGATACCCTAACAGTGTTAATCTACATGTGTTCAGAGAAGTGGTTAAAAAGGAGCTATCCAGAAAAAAGCAGAGGGGATTTATTCCAAACACAGCACCACTCCTTTCCTAGGGTTGTGTGTCGTATTACAACTTGGCTCCATTCACTTCCGAGCTGCAATATCACACACAACCAGAGGACAGGGGTGGGGCTGTTTTTGCAAGAAATCAGCTTTAATTCTAATCCTGGGTATACTATATAACAGACTAAGAGAAGTGCACAATTTCCCCTGCTGCTAGCTAGTGCATGAGGCCATAGCAAATTCCCCAATTCACTAGACTTGCGGCTGGAGCAATTCTGCTAATGTACGCATGTTATGACACTGCTTCTGCACATGGCCATATTACAGCCCCATCCACATCTCTCTAGTGCCAAGGATGGGTTCCTGTTCAGTGGGGAAAGGGAATGTATCTCCTGATGTCTGCTGCCTGCACTTTCTACTCAAGCATTGTAAGGATCTGTTCACATCTACATATGTAACAGAGGCCACAAAATGCTCTGACAGGTCACACAGTAAATAACAATGCCCCACAGACTTATAACAGTCAGGTCAGATACAGGGACGGGAAATATAGTATTACATGCAGTATAACGACAATCTGTAACAAATGTGAACAAAGCTTAAAAGCAGCTTCATTGTAGCAGTTGTAGTACATGTGGATTACGTTTTATAGCCAATTGAACATTGATCTTGTGTAGGAAGTGCAGTGAACATGTTTCATTCTTAGGGTTGGCAGGGACAAGTGAAATAGCCTGGTTCTAGAGATAAGTCAGTCACCAACATGACTGAAATCTGCTGTAAGGTTGGTAACGCACACGGCAGATTTGCTGCAGAAATTTCTGCAACCAAGGATATTTCAGATGAATAAGACCATTGTAGAAAATTCTGCAACAACTGCCAAGTGATTTATTAAAGGGTTACGGTCATTAAAAAAAAAAAAAAAATAATAATTTTTTTTTTTAAATGACATATTGCCCCGACATATCTTACATATTGATCTCTGCAATTAGTAGTTATAAGGCAGGGATGTGCAAAGCATTGCACTCGACTCGCAGCATAGACTTATGTAGCAAAAAAAAAGGTCAGACTTGACTGACAGCCGGGAGTAAGGCGCACACATACAAATTTCCCTGGTTTATAACTAGCGATCAGTGTTTCTCAGCAGTGAGAGGTGATGAAAACGTAACATTTCTTGGCAATAGATCAATTTATTTATAAAATCTTTTCAATTACCGTAACCCTTTAAATGTTAATCGGGCACAAAAATCATGCTTGATTAAAGCTTTTAGCAACAAGCCCCTGTGCACATAGCTGTATGTTACTGTAATATGACACCCATAGAGGATTATGGGTCAATACTGAATTTCTATGTGCTTCTCATTTCATATGAAGGTTTCTCTCCTGGTGGATCCTTATGAAATGGAAAAGAAAAAAAAAAAAAAAGTGCCCCGTTTCATTGGATGAGATATTACAGACTTGCCCAAAAGGAAAAATACCTTCATAATACTGTGCTGTACAGGGGCACTATATGGCAGCACCTGATGTCTAGTATGAAGCAATAGGGATTACATACAGAATCTGTGCACAGAGGCCTGAGCAGTAATACATACAATCACAATGTTTACCTACAAGCGACTATAAAAAAAAAAAAATAATTGTAAACCTGCCTGTAAACAAGTGAATGTCCTGTTACCTGTAGAGTAGTCAGTCTGCTGTTCATATTAAAATGTAGACTGGCGATGGACCCAGTTTGGTTGTGATTAAATAGCAGAAATGGTTTTATAATATACATAGATAGCTGCAGGAGTTACCCTCAAATGCAAGACATTCCAAGGAACACAAATGGCTAAAAAAATTGTAATTTTATTTTGTAAAAACATGTGACTCATATTATACACATGCTAACAAAAATAAAACTCAAAGTAAAAGGTAGGGAACAGAACTGCATAGGAACCATCATATACTTGCACAGTGAATGCAAATACAATAGCCACTTAGGTCAACAGGTTAAAATCAATGTTAAAATTGGGACAAATAGATACAGATAACTTTTCTTAATAATCATAAAAAGCAATACAAAGCTGTATTGTGTGGACATGAGGCAGTAAGTCTTCTAGCATTAGGACTATACATACACAAGAGGTATTAATTGTAAATTAAAAAAAATTATGGATAATGAACACTAGGAAGTTATCAAAACCATCCAGAGATGTAGAGACGCAGGAGCAGTAATGTAGGTGTACTACAAAGAAATATAGTGCGGTGTATTATATATGGATGTGAGGGGCCGGGCCTGACATGACGTGTACAGGTAGGGGTTCTGTTGTGGAATCCAAGTCACTGTCAAAACACTTGACTAGAGGCACCCAATAAATAGGGCAGCAGCACTAGTCATGTAGCCACAAGCCGGGGCCACTCCTGACTAAAACCATCCCTAGGTTTATGGCTACATAAGGCGGAGTTCACACTTGCGTTAGAAGCTCCATTCAACGCCTCAGTCAGTATTTCCATTAGAAATGCTGGACAAAATGGCACAGCCTTCTGCGGTAACAATCAGAAGCCAGACAGACCCAGGTAAAGTCAATGGGGTCAGCTGGGCAATTTGTGTCCAGCATTAAATGGATCCTCCAGCGCCATTTTTGTTGTTGTTCTGCTTCAATGATAGACGAGAATAGAAAACGCAATGCAGGTAAGCAGATGTGTTGCTTTTTGTTCTGCTTGTGAATGATGGGCGACAAGGAAGTCTGTGGAAAGGAAAGAGGAACACGTTTCCTCTGACATGCAGATTTTACAGTATTAGGTTAGGATCGTATTTCACATTGCTGATGCCAGTCACTAGAGACTCTCGTCAGCACATCCGCAGCGTGAAATGCGTGTGACCCCTACCCTTATGGGTTCACACTGCGCATGTGTTTACATTTAGGGTATGTTCACACTACGGAATTCCGCGGTGTGAACTTAGTGTGAATGGGTCTTCCGCGAGACCCGTTCACACTGTGGAATTTCAGCGGCAGACAATTCCGCCGCTGAAATTGTTCCGCGCAAAGAAAGAACATGTTCATTCTTTGCGCAGAAGTCCGTGAGCACTGCATAGCCGTCAATGGTGATGGTGCAGTGCCGCGCGGTCCTACCGCTGCCGCCTGCCAGTCTGTGAGCGGAGATTCCGTTCACACACTAGTGTGAACATACCCTTAAAGGGGTACTCCGCTGAAAACCTCTCTTTTAAATCAACTGGTGGCAGAAAGTTAAACATATTTGAAAATTACTTCTATTAAAAAATCTTAATACTTCCTGTACTTATTAGCTGCTGAATACTACAGAGGAAATTCTTTTCTTTTTTGAATGCTCTCTGATGACATCACGAGCACAGTGCTCTCTGCTGACGTTATTATAATAATAACACTTAATTTATTGTTGTCCTTAGTGGGATTTGAACCCAAGTCCCCAGCACTGCAAGACAGTAGTGCTAACCACTGAGCCACCATGCTGCCCTTAGCATGCATCTGCTATGCATGGTTGCTAAAATGGACGGAGATGTCAGCAGAGAGCACTGTGCTCGTGATGTCATCAGTGTTCCAAAAAGAAAGGAATTTCCTCTGTAGCATTCAGCAGCTAATAAGTACTGGAAGGATTAAGGTTTTTTAATAGAAGTAATTTACAAATATGTTTAACTTTCTGCCACGTTTATTTAAAAGAAGGTTTTCACCGGAGTACCCCTTTAATGTATACATTTTACACTCTTGAAAAGGATATTCTGCACACATATATATATATATATATATACACACACACACACACACACACACACACATACACACACACACAATCTGCTTACCACAGCCTGCCACTGCTCTATTCACACATCAGAACTTTGACAAGGAATTACATTCTGGAGGAAGATTTATTATGTTCCATCTTCTGGCAGAATGAGCCAGAGAAGTCCAGTCAGTCAATGGAGCGGAGCACAAGTCTGTGGCAGATTGCAGTGGACATAAGCACCTAATCCAGATAATTTTTGTGCCATACAGAGAGGAATTTTCTCAGTGTAAACTGACCCTTATACTGGTTTCCTACTGACAAAAAAAAAAAAAAAAAAAACGCATTGCAATGTATACTTTACTTTGCTGTATACAATAGTGTAGTAGACAACACTTTTGTCCACAACCAAATCTAAATAGACAGTAAAATGTAAACACAAAATGCAGTGTAAACCTAGCCTAGGAGAATCCCTGCCAATATGGGGTTTGCCCCCACTAGTCATACATTGACAGTCTGATACATTGTTTAGTGCATGACCCTCCCATTAGTCAACATTAGAACTAGTAAGCATTACAGACCTACAGGCAACCACATCTCACTTTAGAGAATGGAAGTTGTAAGGCTGGTTCACAACTTTTGCACACATCAAGTGTCAAAACAAGTGCAGCAAAAATAAATTAAAGGGGTACTCCGCCCCTGGCATCTTATCCCCTATCCAAAGGATAGGGGATAAGATGCTAGATCGCCGCTGTCCCGCTGCTGGGGACCCCTGGGATCGCCGCTGCAGCACCCCGCTATCATTACCGCTCAGAGCGAGATTGCTCTGCACGTAATGATGGGCGATACAGGGGCCGGAGCAGCGTGACGTCATGGCTCCACCCCTCATGACATCACGGCCCGTCCCCTTAATGCAAGTCTATGGCAGGGGGCGTGACGACTGCCACGCCCCCTCCCATAGACTTGTATTGACAGGGTGGGCCGTGATGTAACTAGGGGCGGAGCCGTGACGCAACGATGCTCCGGCCCCTGTATTGCCCGTCATTACGTGCAGAGCGATCTCGCTCTGCGCAGTAATGATAGCGGGGTGCTGCAGCAGCGATCCCAGTGGGTCCCCAGCAGCGGGACCCCGGCGATCTGACATCTTATCCCCTATCCTTCGGATAGGGGATAAGATGTCTAGGGGCGGAGTACCCCTTTAAAATTCTATTCATGCCCCGTTTTAAATGGGAATCACAGTGCATATAAAAAAAAATTAGCATTTTGTGGATGGACAATTAAAATACACTAGAATAACTGAAGTGTCACTTATACCAGGTGTATTACACAAGAAAGACCTGGCTGCCAATTATGTTCACTGAATGTGGCCAATCTGCATCTATTGCAGCTGGTAAAATATGGAACAGAAGTCCAAGGATCCCCTTACATTTTTTGTAATGTATTGCACAGTGTATTTGCAAAAAATATGGGATTTGGAGATGGAAAGTCAATTCTAGGTACCAAGCCAGTGACCCATTACAGCAGCAGTAAGGTATAGATGAACCACTCTGGCCCATATTTATCGGTCTATGCCAAAGTGTGGTCATTTAATTTGGTAAATTGAATGCTGAGCTGTGATTGGATGCTATAGGCAAGGCAGACATTTTTGTCAGATTGATAAATCTGGGTCTCCGGTTGTCCATATAAATTTTTTTACATAAATGTTATTAGGCAAGTAAAATTCAGCAAGGAAATTCTTCACTGAATTCTATCAGCAGATCCTTGCTGCCCAGACTCCGGGTTCAATTTTGCACAAGAAATTTGCCACAAAAAATAAATAAATAAATAAACCCATTGACCATGAACTTTTCTGGGTGGAATTCCACCAAAAGAATAAACATGTTCATTCTTTTAGCAGAAACCGGATCCACATCTCTAGTTCCACAGTTTGCACTGAGCTGGATTGAGATGAATGGGATTCTGCTGCAAGCAGATTCCACTCTGCATTAAAGCGTAAGGGTCCGTTCATACTGGGCAATTCCCACATGATTCCCTATACAGAATTACATGCAGTGAACATTATCAATGTGACTGGGTCTTCTGCTAGACCTGTTCACACAGAGGAATTTCAGAGGTAGACAACTCCGCCCTGCATCGCCTTCTTCAGGGACAGTGAAGGGCCGCGCAGTCCTACTACCGAAGTATTTCGGCAGCGACCACCAGATGGAATCGCCACTCGCGGAATTCTGTTCACATTAATAAGTGTGAACATATCCTTATAGTCATTGAAAACAACTTTTGTTGACGTGTCAATATTAAAGGGGTACTGTGGTGGAATTTTTATTTTTTTATAAATCAACTGGTGCCAGAAAGTTAAACAGATTTGTAAATTACTTATGTTTAAAAATCTTTATCCTTCCAGTACTTAGCTGCTGTATGCTCCACAGGAAGTTCTTTTCTTTTTGAATTTATTTCTGTCTGACCACAGTGCTCTCTGAGACACCTCTGTCCATGTCAGGAACTGTCCGGAGTAGGAGCAAAATCGTTACAGCAAACCTCTCTTGCTCTGGACAGTTCCTGACATGGACAGAGGTGTCAGCAGAGAGCACTGTGGTCAGACAAAGGAAATTCAAAAAGAAAAGAACATGTGGAGCATACAGCAGCTGAAAGTACTGGAAGGATAAAGATTTTTAAATAGTAGTAATTTACAAATCTGTTTAACTTTCTGGCACCAGTTGACTTACATTTTTTCTACAGGAGTACTCCTTTAACCCCTTAAGGACCCGGGGTTTTTCCATTTAAATTTTTCCCTCCTTAAAAAAATATCATAACTCAATTTTGCACCTAAAAATCCATACGATGGCTTATTTTTTGCACCACCATTTCTACTTTGTAATGAAGTCAGTCATTTTACCCAAAAATCTACGGCAAAACGGGAAAATTAAAAAAATCCTTGTGAGGCAAAATTAACAAAAACAAACCATTTTGTAAATTTAAGGGGCTTCCGTTTCTACGCAGTACATTTTTTTGGTAAAAATGACACCTTTATTCTGTAGGTCCATACGATTAAAATGATCCCCTACTTATATAGGTTTGATTTTGTCATACTTCTGGAAAAAAATCATAACTACATTGTATACGTTTAAAATCGTCATCTTCTGACCCCTATAACTTTTATTTTTCCGTGTACGGGGCGGTATGAGGGCTCATTTTTTGTGCCGTGATCTGAAATTTTTAGCGGCACCATTTTTGTATTGATCGGTCTTCTTGATCGCTTTTTATTCATTTTTCATGATATAAAAAAAATGACCAAAAATACACTATTTTGGACTTTGGAATTTTTTGCATGTACGCCATTGACCAAGCGGTTTAATTAACGATATATTTTTGTAATTCGGACATTTCCGCACACGGCGATATCACATATGTTTATTTTTATTTACACTTTTTTTTTTTTTAAATGTGAAAAGGGGGGCGATTCAAACTTTTATTAGGGAAGGGGTTAAATTATCTTTATTCACTTTTTTTTTTTGCAATGTTATAGCTCCCATAGGGACCTATAACACTGCACACACTGATCTTTTACATCGTTCAATGGTTTCTCATAGGAAACCAGTGATCAATGATGCTGCCGCTTGACTGCTCATGCTTGGATCTCAGGCACTGAGCAGTCATTTGACGATCGGACACCAGGAGGCAAGGCAAGAGACCCTTCTGCTGTGTCACAGCTGTTCAGGATGCTGCGATTTCGCAGCGGACATCCCGAACAGCCCCCTGAGCTAACCGGCAACGTTTTACTTTCACTTTAAACGCGGCGTTCAACTTTGAACGCCACGTCTAAAGGGTTAATAGCACGCGGCACCGCAATCAGTGCTGCGCGCTACTAGCCACGGCCTGGCCCAACCTGCTCTGACACAGGGCCACGCCGTGGCCCCGTTCTAGAACGAGAGCGGACCTCAAGGCGTACAGGTATGTCATGTGTCCTTAAGGGGTTAAGCACTATGCTGACAGGAAAGAAGAAAAGAAAAGTGACTGGCAGAAACCAAACTTCTTCCTAATCCAGTCTATGTAGAATGTAATTCTATATTTTTAAGATACATTTAGATAGCAATATAAGATTTTGTACTTCAATTTGTAATATTCGGTTTATAGAGTAATTTAAAAGGGAATCTGTCATCACCAGCACTAACCTGTTTGCACAGGGTTATAGTGCAGGTGACCCTGATGAAAGCCATACTTACCGCTCTTCTGGATATGGTCATGAGGAGCTTGGAGCACAGTAAGGGGACATCCGGTGTTCTGAAGACCTGTGCATGCTGGCTTCTTCATTGTCACACCTTCTCCCCCTGTGCGGAGCCTGCTATGCTGTAGAATGGAGCTCCACTCTGCAGCTTAAAAAGTACCTGTCACCAAATAAACTTCTCAACTACCTCAGGAGTAGTTAGGGAACATAGCTAGCCTAACACCCCTCCTGTCCTTAAAAATATTTCAGAGCTTTAAAAAGCTGTGTATCATACCTTTATTCTTGCTCACATAGTGCAATTTCCCAGCAGGGGAAAGTGGGTGTTTCCCAGCAGACATGAAATCACTGAAGCCTGCTGGGGGATCACTTCTGCCCTCACATTGTTGCAGCATTGTGATGAATAGAAGACCTCAAACTCTGTGCATGTTTCAGTATGTGCATATTTCAGTGAGGCTCTCCTGCAGCTATCAGTCTGTGCAGCTTTCTGAGACAATCTGTGGAGCTTTCACTTTCTGTGCAGATGTCAATCAAGCTCAGTGCAGAGAAGCACTTCCTGGGTTTGGACTCCTGCCAGGCCGGGAAGAGACCTAACTCACTGTATTACTTGTGGCAGTGAATAGAACAGAGCCACCTAGTAGCCTTTTTTATATTACATTTTAAACATTTATGTTGATAATTTTAAAAGCAAGTGAATGGGTAAGTGTCTGCTAATTACACAAGGAAAACTATATTAAAAAGTTATTTGGCGACAGGTACTCCTTAACGGCTGTGGCTATTGCAGATACGGAGGAGCAGAGTGTGTGTAGAGTGGGGTGGGTGTGCGCTTTGGAATGTGCACCCCCCGTGCTCCCAGCTGCTCATTACCATATCCAAATGACAGGATTACAGAAGAATGGAACCATGGACAGAAGAAAGGTAAACATGATTTCCATCAGTGTCACCCACACTATAACCTTGTAACAGGTTAGTGGGGGTGACACCAATGAGATTCCCTATAAACTGACTTAAGTTCTGATTTTACTCCTCACCACCAACCCAAATGAGTTGAGGCAAACTCAAGATTGTGCATTATGGCCGACATTTATCCTTGACTGTTGTGTGTCTACAAAAGGCGCAAAAAAAGGCGCAAGCAGGGTTTTTTTTGCGCCTTTTTGTTTACACATTTCTGCTGATTTTGAGTTGCAATCCACTGATTTTTGCAATACACATGATATGGAAGGGTTTTATGAACTGCGCCTTTTTGTGAAAAAGGCACAAAGCCGCTGAAAAGTCTCTAAAACTAGTGAAATTTCAGAAAGTGTGACCTGCACAAAATTTATCAAATGCTCTGCGACCATTTAATACATTTCGTGCGCCTACATATTATCAGCACACAAAAAAAAAAAAGGTGTAGAAAAATGCTTCATTTACACCTACGATAAATGCCGGCCTATATGTTTAGTGAGTGTCCCTGACTTTTATTTTACTTTGGACAGTAAGTATCTATAATGGCAAATTTCTCTTTAACGTGAAGCTCCAGCTCAGAAACTTGTTTTTACCTTTAACATACAAGGAATGATAACCTAAACATGTAAACCTAGTTAGATCAAACTAGCTCTTAATTCCATTATATTATGTTCTGGCTCCAAAGCAAGGAAAGGGGAGTATATGTAGGTTGGCAGAAGAACCTACAATGCTAACTCAGTACTTAATTAAAAAGTCATGAAAAATGTGTTCTCTTAAACACCAATATAGGGGTATTCTAACTTACAACACTTATACCCTCCAATGTGGAAAGGAAGTGTCTAATTGCAATGGGTCCAACCATTGGCACCTCTTATGATCTTGAGAACGGGGTCCCCAGTCACCCATTGTAGTGAAGCTAGCACTTTATAGATGGTGGAGAATAAATTGTACCTCCATTGTTGTTGGTACTTTCATGAAAATTAACACATTGCACAATAGTAATTTTTCAAAATCCCTTATATTTAGAATTCAGCGCTGAAATACCTTCACAGAGCATCCATGCTTGTAACTGTGCATTAGGAGATGGAGCTTCCTGCTGTCTCCTATTGCACAAGCAGGGGGGAAAATGGGCACTATGAAGGTATTCCTGCGCCAAATATCTGGGGGGAAACCCGGCAGAAGCTTTCAATTTCCCTGCAGCGCCACCACAGGGTAAATGAAGCACTAAATAGTGACTATTCACATCAATGTGTTGTCTGTGTAATGCAGAGGGGGGAAGGGACGATCCTCCTAAAGGACAGACGCTCTTCATGGCCACTTTTCAATCTGACTAAGAAATAAGAGTCAAAGGGGTTATCTAGGATAACAACAAACCTAATTTCCTCAAAAAACAGCACCATACATGTCCTCATGGTAATAGAACCAATCAGTAATACCATAGACAATCTGAGGACATATGTGGTGCTTTTTTGGGGAAATAAATTTGCCGTTTTATTATTCATGGATAACTCCTTTAAACGAGGACCCACTTTACTTTAGAATTCACAAATAGGGCATTCTAAAAATGGTTATCCAAGCTGGATCACCTAAATTTGCAGAAACTGGAAAGTTCTACCAACACAAAGGAAGCAATACATGAAAGATTGCTCTCCTGCCTATGGTCTGTGCCTGTTCAGAATACTGATCAGATATGCAGCATAACAACAACGCCAACTAGACATAAAAGATATTCCCAAGGTTTTGTGAAACTTTGGGACGTGACATGGCAGGGGTAGCTCCTCCATAGGGTGTTCAATATAAATCAGGTCAGACGTTGACCTGCATAGCCATGGATTGGTTTAACCAACTCCAAGAGCCTAACTAAAACAGACTGCTGTGTTCTACGACTCTAAATACAATTAACCCGACCATCACGTCTCCACTACTGTACATGGGCTGTGGGTGGAAGTGGTTCTGTCCTTGGAAGCAGAAAAGTTTAGCCTACTCACACGAGTTTAAGTTCTCTCTCCTTGTGCAGATTATGAAAAAAAAATTGAAATAAAGTTACATTTGTCAGGCTGGGCCTTAAGGATTTAGTCATATGTATGTGTATGTAGTAAATGGTTTATGACATGTCACATGTGACAAACACTAGAACAACGCTGCAATCTAGTGTAGGAAAGGTGCAATGAAATAGCTTAATGTTATACAAGAAACTGCAACAGGAACATTTCATTAAGAAAAGGCAATTTCATAGTATTAACCATTTAAAAAACAATACAAATGTAAAACACACAATGTCAGGTAGAAGCATAAACATTCCTTTGCAAAAATGTAAATTTTTATACTCTGCAGAAAACTACAAAATGGCATGGAATACTTTTATTGCAGTAAACAGTACAATTATTGTATTAAAAAAAACACAACAGAACATGACACCATGTTCACAAAAGTGACCGACCATACAGACGGTACAAGGTCCTGTGTAACAGGAATGAACTGAGCATTCAATATGAAATACAGTGGCAGAAAGAGCACGCACACAAAGTGCTCATCATTGGCAATGAGTAAAATACACAGTATTCACAATTTGCAAGTTGAACAGAACCACAATGGGGGGAAAAAATATAAAAAAGCAGGTCAGTGCCTGCAGTTTAAAAAGGCTGGAGAAAAAGAGGTATAAGGAAAAAGAGGGATTGTGGGGTTACATACTGATTTCGATGTTCCACTCACTGGCTCAGCGCGACTTCTGAAAAGCAAATAGAAAGAACAGAGAAATTAGTATTTCGGTATGACTGCAGTGCATGACATCAAGAGCTGGTATGAAAAATCTATGACCAAACAAGAAAAGTCCTAAAAAGAACTATTCTTCCATATCTCATCAAGGGGCCTGCACTGGCTGAAATTAGGATTATTGGGAACAAAAAGAACAAAATAAAAAAATCTAATCTGAGTGAGGCACCTGATAGTTTCACTTTTTTTTTTTCTACAATCTGGTCAGTCATTCACATTTTTCTGATGCATATTTTCTAACCCATTGGAGACAACAGGGGAGATTTATCAAAACCTGTCCAGAGGAAACGTTGCCGAGTTGCCCATAGGAACCAATCAGATCGCTTCTTTCATTTTCAGAGGTCTTTAAAAAAAAAAAAATGAAAGAAGAATCTGATTGGTTGCTATGGGCAAATGGGCAACTTTTCCTCTGGACAGGTTTTGATAAATCTCCCCGAATGGGTAGGAAAATCAGCTGTATATTCTGCCGCCCATTGACTTCAATGGGTAGGAAAACACGCAGCAGCAAAATACGGTATGCGTGACACTATCCCAAAGGGGTATCATTATGCTAGGATATACCATCACTTCCTAATTAAAAACGACAAAAAACAAAGCGCTCCATGGTGTAATAAAAGAGTAAAAGGAGTAAAAGAGGAGGATGCAATGCGTTTCACTGCAACAGCAGCTTCATCAGGCCTGATGAAGCTGCTGTTGCAGTGAAACGCGTTGCATGCTGGGAGAACTACCCTTGCTTTTACCTATCCATGCTTCTTCTGTGACCTGCGCCATTGAAAGCCGGCACCTCTGTCTGAAGTCTGCCTCCATATCACTTCCTAATTGGTAGGGATCTGATCCCCCACTAACCTATGAATTAGGGGGATCGACTTTCTATTTCAGAATGAATGGTAAAGAGACCTTGTTCCCTTTCTTTACTGATCAGTAGCTTTTACGGATGTTTCCATCCTTAGTGGATCTGTGCCATTAAAAAAATGGCCTTGAAACATCTCGGTAGTGTGAACAAGCCCTTAAAGGAGTACTCTAGTGCAGAGTATTCCTGCTCCGTCCTGCCCGGGCTGCAAAATAAATGAAAATGAACCATCACTCACCTCCCTGGGTTCCCGCGGAGCGTCACTACAGCTGATCGGTCCTCCGGTCCATCTCCTTCATACTTTCGGGTGAAACGAAGCGTCACATGGCGCTCAGCCCATCGCCGGCCGCTGCGATGTTCCGCCTCGGCCGGCGATAGGCTGAGCGCCATGTGACGCTTCGTTACACCAGGAAGTATGAAGGAGATGGACCGGAGGACCGATCAGCTGTAGTGACGCTCCGCGGGAACCCAGGGAGGTGAGTGATGGTTCATTTTCATTTATTTTGCAGCCCGGGCAGGACGGAGCAGGAATACTCTGCACTAGAGTACTCCTTTAATGTTTACAGTTTTCCAGCAATATTTTATAATATTACAAAGATATTCTACCAACCTAGGGAATCTGTGCTAATCTAAAGAACAAAACAAGTAAAGCAAGCGGTGTGTGGACTATTAAGGTCTCTACATAGTCTGCAAACCTCAGGGGTCCTAGCTGCAATATACAAACTAGTGGCAGAATTGTGGCTGTGTTCACAACCACCTCCTGCCCTATTCATTTCTACGAGAAGAATAAAGGTTAACAAAGTACCAATTTGGTCATAAGTTGCACAACACACCCTACTGACAAAATGTGGTCCATCAAAGGTTCCTGCCCTTTTGATTGAACACGAATAGTGCAAAATGCTATGCAACCCTTGCCTCAAAGTGAGGGAAACCTGGACAGAACTCTTATCCCAGATGTAAATAGAGCCTAATACCCATCCTAAACAATGGAACAGACAATATATGAATAATTCTGTCGTAGTTGAAAATTGCAAAAAGTCAATACCAAACGACTACAGATCAGTACAATGACATGTTACAGAACTTACATGACATATGTCTTGGTTGCAGTTTTCACTCCTCCAATAGGGATTCTCCGAACAATGACAGATGAATTCTTGGGAATAAGAGCAGTTTCATCCGTGTACTCTACAGTGGGCGGATAAGAGATGTCAGGATTGACCAATAAAACATTCATAAACCTTTTAATGCTAACAGGACGGCAGTTCATGGAGATATACAGT
The DNA here is from genome assembly GCF_029499605.1 of Hyla sarda. Taxonomy (NCBI): domain Eukaryota; kingdom Metazoa; phylum Chordata; class Amphibia; order Anura; family Hylidae; genus Hyla; species Hyla sarda. Next base: position 208,613,385 of record NC_079196.1, read on the forward strand.
ATAGGAATCTTTGAAGGTGCAACAAAAAACCTAAATATGTAGTAGTAGTGTCTAGCAAAAAAGCCTCATCACAACAGTCACAAAGCACAATGATAGCTACAGTCATGGCTGTAAATGTTAGCACCCGTGATTTGTTTTAAGAAAATGAAGTATTTCTCACAGAAAAGGATTGCAGTAACAAATGTTTTGTTATACACGATTATTTCCTTTGTGTGTATTGCAACTAAACAAAAAAAGGGAAGGACATAATGTCACACCAAACTCCAAAAATGGTCTGGACAAAATTAATGGCACCCTTAACTTAAATATTTGGTTGCACACCCTTTGGAAAAAGTAACTGAAATCAGTTGTATAACCCTAACTTCCTATAACCATCAATAAGCTTCTTACACCTCACAGCCGGAGTGTTGGACCACTCTTGCTTTGCAAACTGCTCCAGGTCTCTTATAGGAAGGCGCCTTTTCCCAACAGCAATTTTAAGATCTCTCCACAGGTGTTCAATGGGATTTAGATCTGGACTCATTGCTGCCACTTCAGAACTCTCCAGCGCTTTGTTGCCATCCATTTCTGGGAGCTTTCTGACATATGTTTGGGGTCATTGTTCTGCTGGAAGACCCAAGATATCGGACGCAAACCCAGCTTTCTGACACTGGGCTGTACAGTGCGACCCAAAATCCATTGGTAATCCTCAGATTTCATGATGTCTTGTACACATTCAAGACCCCTAGTGCCAGAGGCAGCAAAACAACCCAAAAACATCATTGACCCTCCACCATATTTCACTGTAGGTACTGTGTTCTTTTCTTTGTAGGCCTCATTCCATTTCCGGTAAACAGTAGAATGATGTGCTTTACCAAAAAGCTCTCTCTTGGTCTCCTCTGTCCACAAGACGTTTTCCCAGAAGGATTTTGGCTTACTCAAGTTCATTTTGGCAAAATGTAGTCTTGCTATTTTATGTCTCTGCCAGCAGTGGGGTCCTCCTGGGTCTCCTGCCATAGAGTTTTATTTCATTTAAATGTCGATGGTTCGCGCTGACACTGATGCTTCCTGAGCCTGCAGGACAGCTTGAATATCTTTGGAACTTGTTTGGGGCTGCTTATCCACCATCCTGCATTGACACCTTTGATCAATTTTTCTATTCCGCCAATACCTAGGGAGATTGGCTACAGTGCCATGGGTTGCAAACTTTGTGATAATGTTGTGGCCAAAGGCAAATCTAGATCTCTGGAGATGGACTTTTAACCTTGAGATTGTTGATATTGTTCCACAATTTTGGTTCAAGTCCTCAGACAGTTCTCTTTCTCAAAATTCAAAGACTAAGTGAACTCCTTTTTATTTGCTTTCAGATGTGATTCTTATATTACCGACACCTGTTACTTGCCTTAGGTAGGTTTAAAAGGGGAATCACATGCTTAAAACAATCTTATTTATCCACAATTTTGAGAGGGTGCTAATAATTTTGTCCAGCCCATTTTTGGAGTTTGGTGACATGTCCAATTAGATTTTTTTCCTCCTTTTTTGGTCTAGTTCCAACACACACAAAGGGAATAAACATGTGTATAGCAAAAAATGTGTTCCTAAAATACATTTCTGTGAGAAATACTTCATTTTCTTTAATTTCAGGGGGTGCCAACATTTGCGGCCATGACTGTATTCATGTTTTCCATGTAAAAAGACAGCAGGAACAGAATTCAGCCAAACCTGCTAATTTTTTGTCGGATCAAGTGATGTTATGTATTGGGGGGAGGGGGGGGGGGGGGAGAGATCTGGAGACCCCTGTAATGGCATAGGCTCCCCAGGAAATGAGCCACAAAACAATTACTTATTCCCCTTTCCCAATCAAAATAAACAAAACTCTGTTGGGTTGAGATTTATAACTGGCAATCTAAGTGCATAGCTGGCTTACAGTAAAAGAATGACCCATTGTTCTAAAACACAGCCCCCAATCCCCAGTGTAGACAGCCAAATAAAAGTTTAGCAAGCTAAAGCTTCCTCTGGGACAGTGTTCCAAACATTTGGCTTTCCAGCAAAAACTACAACTCGAGTCGGAGTGTAGTTCTGCAACAGCTGCACAGCCCATAGGCTGGGGAACATTGCCCTAGGGGGAAGTCACAGCATGTACTTTTACTATGAAGTCAAGTGTTGAATTAGAATTTCCCCTAGTAATGTTCAGAGGCCCGATTATCCACCTCAGCTGATAGGTCATTGATACATGTAGCCTGGTTTGGCCATATCAGCCACTCCCTTGAGATAAAGGAAATAGCTGCAGTTATCTATCAGAGGACATGGAAAGCACATTCACTCCCTATTTGTCTATAATGCACATATATGCTGTATTTGTATTCTGAACTCTATAGAAATTCCACTAGATGAGTCCAGAAAAGGATAGCAGAGGAGGCGAGCATCACAGGAGCTCAAGCTAAACAATAGCATTTCAATTGTAAAACAGGCCTAAACCAGCCAGGGCTGTAGGCACAAGGAGGTGGATCCTGATCATCAATAACCATTCAATAGCCATTGACAACACACCCCAGGGGTGTCCAAATGCAATTAAACCTATACGAGTGATCTCCAACCTGTGGGTGCTGCATGCATTTGTCAGAATGCCAGGTACTGTAGTCTGCCAACAGCTGGAGATCAAGGACCTACACTAGAATAGAGGACTCCCTGTGGTGGGGCATAGGCCCGCAGGTCTATTATCTCCACTGAACATCTTTACATAAAATATATATATATATATATATATATATATATATATATATATATATATATATATATATATATATATATATATATATATATATAAAAATACTCAGAACCCACGTGTGCATTATATGAACAGAACTAGACTAAGCTGTCCATATAAATGGTGCCTCAAAATATAAATTGGGAAAGATCATAGTCTCTACTGTAGTGTTTCTCAACCTGTAGCATAACTACAACTGCCAGTCCTTCAGCTGTAGAGACTTTTACTACCCCTGTATTCTAGTGATTGTCAGGAATCAAAGCACTGGAGTCCCCACAGATCGGGCTCGGTAGCTGCCCAGTTTAGTAACATCCACCAATGTCTACCCCAGCACAACCTCCATGTACTTTAGGAAACCCAACAACTGTTCAGGAGTAAGAAACACATTCTCTGACTAATGCCCAGATTACCACACCTCACCTTCTACACTATTACAAAACAAGCCCACATGGTATAAACTTCCCTGTCAGACACGTGAATTCATCATTCTGAACCATCAGGTTTATAAAATGTCACCGAGATGAATCACAGCACAAGCAGAGACTAGAATAAGAACTTCCGCAATGCTGCCCGCACACGTCACATAGCCAGCAGCTAAACACTCATTGGGCTGGAAGCTATTCCTCCCCGCTCTCCATACACGTGAAAGTGCACATGTATTTTTTATGGGAATACTGTAATAAGTCACTGCCAGACACCTCTGGTGGTGGCTTATTTCTGGTGGAAAGAACCAAGCATGATGAAATCCAACATGTTCACTGTTTCTCCCTGTCACACTACCCCACCCCTGGGAGAGAGTTGGGACACCATCAAACATACTGGTTTTGACCAACATAGGCCTCATTCATATTTGTATCACAGACTATATATTGGGGGACAGAAAATGGAGCCAGGCCGTCTGTTGTACAACAGACACCGATGGATTCCATTGACTAATTGGGTCCGTCTGGCTTCCATTTAGCAGAATCTAACCAGACCACAAAGGCTACTGCTTGCAGCGGGTTTCTGTCTGCTCAGGTCTTACTAATTAAATGGATTCCGATACCGATAATCTGTGACCTTTCAGACCGATAACTTATACCGATATTCTGGTATAAGTTGTTGGCTAAACCGGGGGCCCCGCAGAAGCCGCTGCATATCAATGATTTGAAGCGGGCGCTTTAAATCAATGAACTGCAGCGGCTTTTGCGGGGCCAGAGACTACTGCTGCCGCCGTCCGCTTCTCTCCCCCTGCCTGTCCTGGGGTACTCCCTAGTCCAACCGCTGCCCCATTGCCTCCCCCATCCCCGGTTTTATAATTACCTGCTCCTGGGTCCGTGCTACTTCTGGCTCCGGTGGCATCCTGAGCTGTCACTGTGTGCACTGACTGATGTCGCGTTGAGGACGTCACTCATCATTGCGCGGCGCAGGACGCCACAGGAGCCAGAAGTAGCGCGAACCCTGGGAACAGGTAATTATAAAACCGGGGATGGGGGAGGCAATGGGGAAGCGGCCGCGGTCTCTGACCGGGGCGGGGCATTATTGGCAAGGTAATTGCTGATACAGATAGTGGCCAAAATCGTGAATATCGGTTGATAATATCGGCCGATCCCTAATTCTGTGAACAGAGCCTTAAATGGAGTACTGCAGCCATAGACAACTTATCCCCTATCTGCAGGATAGTGAATAAGTGTCTGATCGCAGGGGTTCGACCGCTGGACCGCAATCTGCCGTACAGGGACACGGCACCGCCATGGCTCTGCGGGGCTAATGCTCGTGTCCACAACCTCACTAAGGTCAACAGACAGGCCCCCTCCATTTAGCTCAATAGGAGAGGCAGGGATGCACGAACGCTGCATCTCCGCCTATCCTATAGACATACATGCTAGCCCACCCTCACTTACTGGACTTTGTCCATGCCTGTGCTTCAGCTTGGACAAAGCCATGCTTTCTATAAAAAGGACAATATGAATTATATTAGAAAAGTTAATGTTTTGCCAAGATGGACAACATAAGAAGTTTTTGTATCCAACAGTCACTATTTAAATAGACTATAGAGGACGTGTTAAACATTTACATAAGTCTTAAACAGCAGCAGAAGAGAATTGAGATGTGCATATCCCACCAAGGGCAGAATGTGGTCTAAGCCATAGAACAGTATTTCCCAACTAGTCAGCCTCCATCTGTTGCAAAACTACAACTCCCAGCATGCCTGGACAGCCAAAGGCATGATGGGAGTTGTGGTTTCACGACAGCTGGAGGAACACTAGTTGGTAAACAATGCCATAGAGCCTGTGCCAGACTTTAAAACAAGAACGAAATAGAGGATTTACATATTTCGGGTTGCATTTAGAAGCGAAAGCAGCAATGTTAGGGGTACGGTCACATGACATGCTGGAAACAAAGGGTCATGGAATCCATGGCAGAAATCCAAGGTATCTCATGTATCTCTTGCAATGAGCCGCTGCTTTTGTTGGCATGGCACAATAAAGCAGCCTCTACATATAGAGCACAAAGTAGAAAAAGACTCCGCTCACCACCAGCAGGGTAGAAGACTGGAAATTCACTTCTGATATGGAGAGCAGGGCAGGCAAGCAGCAGGCCGTTTCCCTGAGAAGAGCATCAAAAAAGGGCAAAAAAAGCAGGGTCCTCCAGCAACTCCAAACAATGACGGTGGAAAAAATAGGTTAAAACTTCACTTTTACTTCATATCGTTAAAACCAAAGGATACGACTAAGCCATTTATGGCTCAAAACGCGCCGGTGTATCGTGTGTGTCTTTAATTCACATGGATATCCTTTGGTTTTAACGATATGAAGTAAAAGTGAAGTTTTAACCTATTTTTTCACCGTCATTGTTTGGAGTAGCTGGAGGACCCTGCTTTCCGACTGCTGGATAGGGGATACATTTTTTTGCATGATACTTCTCCTGTAAGTATTACATTTGTGGAAGGAACCAGGAAACTCTGACCACATTAATAACTTCTGTTAACACCTCAAAAATAAAGAGAATCATCAGATTGAAAAACATCCCAGTTACCATCAACCAACCATATGAGAATATTTTCCGAATGTAAAAAGGTATTGTCCTATTATAAGCACCCCTCAAGGATGAAGAGGTCTTCACACATATTGCTGCTCCATTCATTGTCCACACGACCTTCGCAAATAGCTGAGCTCTGTATTTAACTACATTCAGCGGTCCCAAGAGCAGCACTGAATATTCCACCGCATTCCATTCTAGTAGCAGACTCAGGACTCCCCATTCTTGAGGGTGTCCTCCTAATATCCACTATGTATGACCATGGGGGGCATATGAACTAAGTTAAAGGTAAATGCAGCAATAAAAATAAATGGTATTATTTAAGAAGGTTGTTCCCTATCTACAAGATCGGTGATAGCTAGTGGACGGTGCGTCAATGGCCACCACCTTATTTTGGGGGGGGGGGGGGGGGGGGGGGGCAGATAGAGAATGAAAAGAACTTTGGCCATGCATGTGCGCTGCTGCTGCTACATTTTATTCAGAGGACATTCTTAGGCACAGCAGGGTATATATAAGTTTGTCTGACTGGTGGGGACCAATGGTAAATTAAAGTAAAGCCCCATTCAAGCCCATTCAGTAGAAATTACTGTGGTATACACCAGGAGAACGGGATTCTGATGTATGCCACAGCAAGACCCTATCGAACTACACTTGGCACATCAAGCATAGACTATCAGACCCAAAAGTCATTTCAGTCCCACACAAAAACAGTATATGCGCTCGCAAATGTACCAAACGCAGTCACTTTAAAAACTTTGTGGGGGGCACATAGAAAGGAACGGGTCTCATGAGGTCTAGCTATGGTATACATCGGCACTCGTTCTCCTGGGCTGCCAATGTATACCACGGTAAATTGCACTGGATAGTTGTGAGTGGGACCTATGGTATACTTCCCAAAAGAAAAAAAAATTGCCATTACTAGAAATAAGTGGCGACTATGGTAACACCATGGGTAATGTAAGCAAACAGGACCACGTGGAGGTGGGCGATCACACCAGGTTTTTTCCTTTCCATTTAAAGCTATATTCACACCACGTTTTGGGGACTGGAAAACGGTCCACTGCCATGTCCTTTATTGCCAGATCGAACCCACGGCAGACCACGGTTTTCAGTCAGGCAACAGTCTAAAAAGAAGCTGACCGGAGTCACTAGCTTCCTCCGTCTAGACCATTCAAGTGAATGGTATAAGACAGCAGACGGTTTTTAAGTTCTCCCACCAGATCCCTTAAACATCACGTGAACGTGCCCCAACGTATACGTTTTACAGTTTAAAAAATATATAATTATACATTAAAAGGGGTACTCTGAGGGAAAACAATATTTTTCAAATCTACTGGTTCCAGAAAGTTAAACAGATTTGTAAATTACTTATATTAAAAAAATCTTAATCCTTCCGCTACTTGTGAATTTCAATGCAAGGCATACAGCAGCATCTGTTAAAGAGGTACTCCGATGGCAAAAAAAATTCTTACAAAAATCTTAATTCTTACAGTACTTAGCTGCTTTTTTTTTTTTTTAAACACAAGGAAAGGGTAAAATGATATCTGGCACCCCAAACCAGTCCAATAATGATGTCCCTTGGTGAAAAACCAAAATGTTATATATATATATATATAAATAATCATAGTCAATAAGGCTCAGATTTTACTCAAAATGATAGTGTACAAAACAATGCTAGGATGGGGGAATGAGGGTACAGGTGAGTGCCTACACTGGAGTCCATACCTATTAGGGATCGACCGATTATCGGTTTGGCCAATATCATAAGCCGATATTCACGATTTTGAAAATTATCGGTATAAGCAATTACCTTGCCGATAATGCCACGCCCTGGCCAGAGACCACCGCCACCCCGGTTTTATAATTACCTGTTCCGGGGCCCACGCTACTTCTGGCTCCTGCGGCATCTTGCGCAGCACAATGACGTCCTCAATGCAAAATCACTGTCTGTGCGCACAGTGACAACTCAGGATGCCGCCTGCGCCAGAAATAGCGCGTACCCCGGGAACAGGCAATTATAAAACCGGGGATGGGGGAGGCAATGGGGCAGCGTGTGTGGCGGTTGGACTAGGGAGGTCCTCAGGACAGGCAGGGGGAGAGAAGCGGGCGGCGGTCTCTGGACCCGCAATGGGGGGGGGGGGAATAGCCGATAACTTATACCAGAATATCAGTATAAGTTACCGGCTATCGGCCTGAAAGGGCAGATACCGATAATCTGCGACCTAAAAAACAAACAAACACGATATAGGTCTATCCCTACTACCTATCTAGGTGGGAATCTCCTGATTCTAAGTGTGGATAGGGTAGGAAGAAAACACAAAAATACAATTATATACAAGTTTAGCGGACCTCTCAGGCAAGAGAGGTCCACTAAACTTGTATTTTTGTACTTCGTTTTTACATTACGGGTGCCAGATCTGGCTGGGGGAGGGGGAAACTGGGCACTCCCGTACCCCAGCCGGACCAGCGCTGAAATCCATTGACTTTAATGAGCCGACCGAAGTCAAACGGTGACTCCGGTCGGCTCATTTTTGACCCGTATCTGGTTTTGTGACCGGACCTAAAACCGTAGTATACTACAGTTTTAGGTCCGGTCAGGAAACCGCATCCGGCAACCGTAATGTAAACAAAGTATGAATGCAGCCTAAGAACAAACATAAAACCGTATCAGTTTTTTTTCCCTTCAAAAAATAAAATAAAAATAACTTTATTAGGCTGCATTCACATGTCTTTTTGTACATACGGGTGCCGGATCCGGCTGGTGGAGGGGAAAACCGGGCGCTCCCGTACCCCAGCCGGATCAGCCCGTAACTCCATTTACTTTAATGAGCCGACCAAAGTCAAACGGTGACTCCGGTCGGCTCAGTTTTGACCCGTATCTGGTTTTATGACCAGACCTAAAACGGTAGTATACTACGGTTTTAGGTCCGGTCAGGAAACCGCATGCGGGTCAAAAACAAGCCGACCGGAGTCACCGTTTGACTCTGGTCGGCTCATTAAAGTAAATGGAGTTACGGTTATGGGCTGATCCGGCTGGGGTACGGAAGCGCCCGGTTTTCCCCTCCCCCAGCCGGATCCGGCACCCGTATGTACAAAATGAGGTGTGAATGCAGCCTTAAACCGTATGCAACCGGACATCCGTTTAAAACCGCACAGAGGTATATATGGTTCGGTCTTGAGACATACATTTGTTTTTATTACAAAAAACCTGATACGGAAACCGTATTGCAGTGGTCTCCAAACTGCGGCCCTCCAGATGTTGCAAAACTACAGCTCCCAGCATGCCCGGACAGCCAACGGCTGTCCGGGCATGCTGGGAGTTGTAGTTTTGCAACATCTGGAGGGCCGCAGTTTGGAGACCACTGCAGATGTGAATGCAGCCTAATCCCTGCAGTTCAGACTTTTAGACATATTTGGCCTGGTTCACACAGTGCGTTTTCATTTACCTTCCTGCGTCTGCGCGTTGGTGATCTGCAGGTCGCAGTCGGCCGCCTTCAGCCTCTCCCGGCCCATGATCTGCTTCTTCAGGTCGGCCAGGGAGATGTGCAGCCCGTCGAAGGTGACCGTGTCATAGTTGAGTTTGGAGGAGAACTTATAGTGCACACACGACATGTTACTACACCACTATAGTGATACAGACACACACACCTCACACCACACACACAGCTCAGCACCACACCGGGGAGGCCGGGGACACACGAGCCATGGGCCCGAGACCCCCCTCTCTACCCGGCCACAGTCCTCCACAACAACAGCGCCCTGAGCGGGCACTACAGTCCGTGCGCCCCCTGCAGGTAGTCCGGTGGAATCAGTCCGCCAGTCCTCACAGTCCGTACAAGTCCCTTTCCAGGCGATGAGTCCCTCCGGGGGCCGCGGATACAATAGAAGGGGGGGGGGGGGGGCTGCGGCCTATAATGCGGCTCCGGCTGCAGGTCCGCTCCGGGGTGTGGGTGGAGAGCCCGCGTCTCCGGAGATAACGACAATCCCGGTCCCGAGTCCTGCGGTCACCGTCCCCGCTCCGCGTCGTCGTCTCCTTCGTCTTCTCCCTCACGAATTTTCCCTCTTCCTCCTCCTCACGGCACCTAATGGCGGAATGACCGTGTCTCTCACACACACACACACCTCACGGGGTTTCCAGGCAGCTCAGCGAGGGCGACGCTCCTGCGTCAGGAGACGGATGGGCGGGGACGTGACGTAGCACGTGGGTCTGGCGTGAAGCCTCGTAGCGGCCATTTTGAGCTTTGGCAGTTACAGACCTTTTTTTTGTTGTTGGACATATTCAAATAGTCCGGTGTGAGCACGTGGTGCCTGCTATATGTGTGTGTGTGTGTGTGTGTGTGCAGACGGGGCAGTCCCCATAGAAACTTGGTAGGTACCAATGGGGGGGATATAATAGACGTGTGCCTACAAGTGCAAGAATAAGACCCTGAGCACATGGTAATCTGTCTGAAGTGGACCCCATAACACTAAGCAGTCAGGACCCCATAATACTAAGCAATCAGGACCCCATAATACTGAGCAGTCAGGACCCCATAATACTAATCAGCAAGGACCCCATTACACTGAGCAGTCAGGACCCCATAACACGAAGAAGTGAGGACCCCAGAATATTAAGTAGTCAGAATCCCATAACACTGAGCAGTGAGGACCCCATAACACTAAGCAGTCAGGACCCCATAACACAGAGCAGTCAGGACTGCATAATACTAAGTAATCAGGACCCCATAACATTAAGTAATCAGGACTCCATAACACTAAGCAGTGAGGACCCCATAACACTAAGCAGTCAGGACCCCATAACACAGAGCAGTCAGGACTGTATAATACTAAGTAATCAGGACCCCATAACACTAAGCAGTCAGGACCCCATAACACTAAGCAGTGAGGACTCCATAACACTGAGCAGTCAGGACCCCATAACACTGAGCAGTCAGGACCCCATAACACTGAGCAGTCAGGACCCCATAATACTAAGCAGTCAGGACCCCATAACACAGAGCAGTCAGGACCGCATAATACTAAGTAATCAGGACCCCATAACACTAAGCAGTCAGGACCCCATAACACTAAGCAGTGAGGACTCCATAACACTGAGCAGTCAGGACCCCATAACACTGAGCAGTCAGGACCCCATAACACAGAGCAGTCAGGACCGCATAATACTAAGCAGTCAGGACCCCATAACACAGAGCAGTCAGGACCGCATAATACTAAGTAATCAGGACCCCATAACACTAAGCAGTCAGGACCCCATAACACTAAGCAGTGAGGACTCCATAACACTGAGCAGTCAGGACCCCATAACACAGAGCAGTCAGGACCGCATAATACTAAGTAATCAGGACCCCATAACACTAAGCAGTCAGGACCCCATAACACTAAGCAGTGAGGACTCCATAACACTGAGCAGTCAGGACCCCATAACACTAAGCAGTCAGGACCCCATAACACAGAGCAGTCAGGACCGCATAATACTAAGTAATCAGGACCCCATAACACTAAGCAGTCAGGACCCCATAACACTAAGCAGTGAGGACCCCATAACACTAAGCAGTCAGGATCCCATAACACTAAGCAGTCAGGACCCCATAACACTAAGCAGTCAGGACCCCATAACACTAAGCAGTGAGGACTCCATAACACTGAGCAGTCAGGACCCCATAACACTGAGCAGTCAGGACCCCATAACACTAAGCAGTCAGAATTCCATAACACTGAGCAGTGAGGACCCCATAACACTGAGCAGTCAGGACCCCATAACACTAAGCAGTCAGGACCCCATAACACTAAGCAGTCAGGACCCCATAACATAGAGCAGTCAGGACCGCATAATACTAAGTAATCAGGACCCCATAACATTAAGTAATCAGGACTCCATAACACTAAGCAGTCAGGACCGCATAATACTAAGTAATCAGGACCCCATAACACTAAGCAGTCAGGACCCCATAACACTAAACAATCAGGACCCCATAACAATAAACACTGAAAATCTTGGCCGTAACCCTTCTGAAAGTTGTTGGCTGTCCGGGCATGGAGCTGGAGGCACCCTGGTTGGGAAACCCTGAACTATATGATTGTCATGGCTCTGCTCCCTGCATGTGATGTTCTAGATGGCTGACTATTTGACTGTTTCAGTCCTTTCTGTCCCTGTGGACCGACGATCATTGGCTGATTACAACCTGTATGTTCTCCCTGAAGACATATGAACCCAGCCTATAATCAGCAGCTGGTTATAATAACAGGGTCTGTTCTGTATATACAAGCAGATTATTGCTTTGCTTTTCCAAAGATACATTAGAATAGAATTGTTATGGTGTTAGCAAGGATAAATGTGAGGACCTTTTCAGGGGGCTGCTTGACACTATCACAGACCAATCTACCTACCACAGTAGATCCTAATGGCCCTGACTTTATACAGACCACAACCCTGTGCAGGATCTCATCAACCATTAAACCAGTGTTTCCCAACCAGGGTGCCTCCAGCTGTTGCAGAAGTACAACTTCCAGCATGCCAACAGCTGTCTGGGCATGCTGAGAGTTGTAGTTTTGCAACAGCTGGAGGCACCCTGGTTGGGAAACACTGCATTCAACTACGGATTACACAATGATATCACATCACACAGTTCCTCCATATGGACATGATGACATCACACAGTTCCTCCATATGGACATGATGACATCACACAGTTCCTCCATATAGACATGAGGCAAGTCAACCCCAAGATGGCGTGACACTGCCGTATCCGGGATGTGGAATAGCACCTGGGGAGCTGGGGGGTGCCGGTGATGTGGAGCAAGACGCAGCAGTGGAAGAGGACTCGGCCGAGGATGTTATGGAAGAGGATGGAGTAGGAGGAGTAGAGGAGGTGGCAGCAGGCCTGCCTGCAAGTCGTGACACCAACTCCTCTGCAGAGCCACGCATTCCATGCTTGGCAGCCGTCACCAGGTTTACCCAATGCGCAGTGTAGGTGATATACCTGCCCTGACCATGCTTTGCAGACCAGGTATCAGTGGTCAGATGCACCCTTGCCCCCACACTGTGTGCCAGACATGCCATAATTTCCTTTTGCACAATGGAGTAAAGGTTGGGGATTGCCTTTTGTGCAAAAAAATTTCGTCCGGGTACCTTCCACTGCGGTGTCCCAATGGCTACAAATTTTTTTAAAGGCCTCAGACTCCACCAGCTTGTATGGTGAAAGCTGGCGGGCTTGCAGTTCCGACAAGCCAGCTGTCAGACGCCGGGCTAGGGGGTGACTTTGAGACATTGTCTTCTTGCGCTCAAACATCTCCTTGACAGACACCTGACTGTGGGCAGTTGAGCAGGAACTGCTCAAGGCGAGAGACAGAGAGGCGGATGGTTGAGAGGGGGCAAGGAGGGCAGCAGTGGTTGACCTGGCTGAAGATGCTGGACCAGGAGGAGGATGGTGGCTTTGACTTTGTTTGCTGCCTGTACTGACGTGTTGATCCCATAGGCGTTTGTGATGGGACATCATGTGCCTTCGCAAAGCAGTTGTGCCTAGGTGGGTGTTGGACTTCCCACGACTCAGTTTCTTCTGGCACAGGTTGCAAATGGCCTCGCTGTTGTCAGAGGCAGACACACAAAAAAAATGCCACACTGCTGAGCTCTGCGATGACGGCATTCTGGTGGTGGCAACAGCATGCGTTGATTGGCGTCCCATCTGGCTGACCCCGGGTGCCGATGCATGCTGTCTGACTGTGCCACTAGCTCCTTGCGACGACCTCCCCCTGCTTCCAACTCGTCTCCTCCTCTGTCTCCCCATCTGAACTTTCCCCCTCTTCTTCTCTTCTAGCGGGCACCAACGTGGCATCCACGGACACATTGTCATCATCAACATCTTCACCGCTTTCTGACACCTCAAGAAAGGAAGCAGCAGCGGGTACAACATCATCATCACACCGTACGTCCATGTGTGTAATGCTGCCTGACTGAGACATATCCCTGTTAACTACATACTCTGGCAATAATGGTTGTGCATCACTCATGTCTTCAAACTGATGTGTAAATAACTCCTCTGACGGATCAAGTAAAGCTGCTGTGGTGCTAGTGTTGGTGGTGGCGGCAGGTGGGCAAGTGGTAGCATGAGAGGTGCCCGAAGCTAAGCTAGAGGAGGAGAAGGATGGTGCGTCAAGGTTCCGAGCGGAAGCTGTAGTAGATTGGGTGTCTTGTGATAGCCAGTCAACTAAGTCCTCAGAACTTTGGGGGTTCAGGGTATGTGGCCTCTGAACACTGGCCATTCTAGGGCCAAAGGGAATCCCAGCACCACGACGGCCCCTGCGGGGTAGCCTTCCTCTGCCTGTCATTTTTTTGGTTAAATTTGCACAAGTGTCACACCAAATGTGATTTGCACTAGGGTGACACAATTTGCCCTGCAGGCAAAAAAACTGGCAACTGAGACGTGAACTGACAGTGACGACTGGTTTTATTTAACAGCCAAAAAAGGTATTTTTTTTTAAATTTGCACAACTGTCACACCTAATGTGATTTGCACTAGGGTGACACAATTTGCCCTGCAGGCAAAAAAACTGGCAACTGTGATATGAACTGACAGTGATGACTGGTTTTATTTAACAGCCAAAAAAGGTATTATTTTTTTAATTTGCACAACTGTCACACCTAATGTGATTTGCACTAGGGTGACACAATTTGCCCTGCAGGCAAAAAAAACTGGCAACTGTGACGTGAACTGACAGTAACGACTGGTTTTATTTAACAGCCAAAAAAGTTTTTTGTTTTTTTTTAATTTGCACAACTGTCACACCTAATGTGATTTGCACTAGGGTGACACAATTTGCCCTGCAGCCAAAAAATAGGGAAAAAAAAGCAGAAAGTGATAGCACACCAAAAATATATATATCAAAGTAATTCTTTATTGCACAAAAAATAGCCATATAATGTTAAAAACATTTAAAAAGGAGGTCCACAAAACATCTCGGACCAACCTAAAGCCATAGGGAAGGATCCCAGACTTACTCTGGTACTCCCCCCACAAACAAAGACACCCGTCTAATATCTGTATGTCTAAAGAATAAGGTGCAATAATCCCCCTGTGACTTCTGGCCCCAACACAATATATTCTAGGGTACACAAATGGCAGCTCTTATGGGTAAAAAATGTATACAGTCTTGCTGCAAAAAGTGCAGTTTCTACATCAACCAAGCTTAACAATCCATACACTACTGCTGCAATAATAAATAAATCAAATAACCAAGTCACATGATAAGATCAAGGGAGCAAATACATATACATCACACTGTCATGTAGAGAACGGGTGTCTCACAAAATCCCTAAGTCCCCACGCGTTCCGTCACTCTTGGTGACTTCCTCAGGGGCACTTTATTCTTTTATTGCACCTTATTCTTTAGACATACAGATATTAGACGGGTGTCTTTGTTTGTGGGGGGAGTACCAGAGTAAGTCTGGGATCCTTCCCTATGGCTTTAGGTTGGTCCGAGATGTTTTGTGGACCTCCTTTTTAAATGTTTAAATATTATATGGCTAATTTTTGTGCAATAAAGAATTACTCTGATATATATTTTTTTTTGGTGTGCTATCACTTTCTGCTTTTTTTTTCTTCTATTTTTTGGCTGTACATTTTGCTTTGAAGCAGGGATAAGCACCCATTATTAATAATAGTCTTTGTGGTTGAGCCCACTTATTTATTAATACAATTTGCCCTGCAGGCAAAAAAACTGGCAACTGTGACGTGAACTGACAGTGACGACTGGTTTGATTTAACAGCCAAAAAAGGTATTTTTTTTTTAAATTTGCACAACTGTCACACCAAATGTGATTTGCACTAGTGTGACAATGAGCAAAAAAGCTTGCCAGCGGAGTTCCCCTTTTAATCAGTGGTCCCCAACCAGGGTGCCTCCAGCTGTTGCAAAACACATGGACTGATATATTTCAGCCCTTTGAATACTGTAGTAGTTAGTTGCTTTAAAGAAAAAAAGCTTGCCAGCGGAGTTCCCCTTTTATGCAGTGGTCCCCAACCAGGGTGCCTCCAGCTGTTGCAAAACACACGGACTGATATATTTCAGCCCTTTGAATACTGTAGTAGTTAGTTGCTTTAAAGAAAAAAAGCTTGCCAGCGGAGTTCCCCTTTTATGCAGTGGTCCCCAACCAGGGTGCCTCCAGCTGTTGCAAAACACACGGACTGATATATTTCAGCCCTTTGAATACTGTAGTAGTTAGTTGCTTTACAGAAAAAAAGCTTGCCAGCGGAGTTCCCCTTTTATGCAGTGGTCCCCAACCAGGGTGCCTCCAGCTGTTGCAAAACACATGGACTGATATATTTCAGCCCTTTGAATACTGTAGTAGTTAGTTGCTTTAATGAAAAAAAGCTTGCCAGCGGAGTTCCCCTTTTATGCAGTGGTCCCCAACCAGGGTGCCTCTAGCTGTTGCAAAACACATGGACTGATATATTTCAGCCCTTTGAATACTGTAGTAGTTAGTTGCTTTAAAGAAAAAAAGCTTGCCAGCGGAGTTCCCCTTTTAAGCAGTGGTCCCCAACCAGAGTGCCTCCAGCTGTTGCAAAACACACGGACTGATATCTTTCAGCCCTTTGAATACTGTAGTAGTTAGTTGCTTGAAGGAACTTAAGTTTGATTCTGGAGTACCCATTTTAACCAGCGGTTCCCTCCCAACCAGGGTGCCTCCAGCTGTTGCAAGACACATGGACTGATATCTTTCAGCCCTAAAAAGGGCTTTTTTGGGTGCTGTCCTTAAAGCAGATGTTAGACTAGTGCTTTAGAAGTAAACTGGACCCTGTATACACCACCTAGCAGCAACCTAGCTATTGCTTTCCCTATACAGCAGGAGCAGCTTCTCTGTCCCTCCACTTTCTAAGCCTGCAGCATGCTGAATGAGGGTAAAATGGCGTCCGTGCAAGAGGTAGGAGGGTCTGGAAGGGAGGGACTGCTGCTGATTGGCTGTAATGTGTCTGCTGAATCTGACTCACAGTGTCAAAGTTTACTGCAATGTTAAAGTATAGGGGGCGGATCGAACTTCACATATGTTTGCCCGGCGATGAGAACGCGAACATGCTAAATTCGCCAGGAACTGTACGCCAGCGAACAATTCGCGACATCTCTAATGATGACATCACACATTTCCTCCATATAGACATGATGACATCACACAGTTTCTCCATATAGACATGATGACATCACACAGTTCCTCCATATGGACATGATGACATCACACAGTTCCTCCATATGGACATGATGACATCACACAGTTCCTCCACATGGACATGATGACATCACACAGTTCCTCCATATGGACATGATGACATCACACAGTTCTTTCATATGGACATGATGACATTACACAGTTCTCCATATAGACATGATGACATCACACAGTTCTCCATATAGACATGATGACATCACACAGTTCCCCCATATAGACATGATGACATCACACAGTTCCTCCATATAGACATGATGACATCACACAGTTCCTCCATATGGACATGATGACATCACACAGTTCCTTCATATGGACATGATGACATCACACAGTTCCTCCATATGGACATGGTGACATCACACAGTTCCTCCATATGGACATGATGACATCACACAGTTCCTCCATATGGACATGATGACATCACACAGTTCCTTCATATGGACATGATGACATCACACAGTTCCTCCATATGGACATGGTGACATCACACAGTTCCTTCATATGGACATGATGACATCACACAGTTCCTTCATATGGACATGATGACATCACACAGTTCCCCCATATGGACATGATGACATCACACAGTTCCCCCATATGGACATGATGACATCACACAGTTCCTTCATATGGACATGATGACATCACACAGTTCCTCCATATAGACATGATGACATCACACAGTTCCTCCATATGGACATGATGACATTACACAGTTCTCCATATAGACATGATGACATCACACAGTTCTCCATATAGACATGATGACATCACACAGTTCCCCCATATAGACATGATGACATCACACAGTTCCTCCATATGGACATTATGACATCACACAGTTCCCCCATATAGACACGATGACATCACACAGTTCCTCCATATGGACATGATGACATCACACAGTTCCTCCATATGGACATGATGACATCACACAGTTCCTCCATATGGACATGATGACATTACACAGTTCTCCATATAGACATGATGAAATCACACAGTTCTCCATATAGACATGATGACATCACACAGTTCCCCCATATGGACATTATGACATCACACAGTTCCCCCATATAGACACGATGACATCACACAGTTCCTCCATATGGACATGATGACATCACACAGTTCCTCCATATAGACATGATGACATCACACAGTTCCTCCATATGGACATGATGACATCACACCGTTCCTTCATATGGACATGATGACATCACACAGTCCCTCCATATGGACATGATGACATCACACAGTTCCTCCATATAGACATGATGACATCACACAGTTCCTTCATATGGACATGATGACATCACACAGTTCCTCCATATGGACATGATGACATCACACAGTTCCTCCATATAGACATGATGACATCACACAGTTCCTCCATATGGACATGATGACATCACACAGTTCCTCCATATAGACATGATGACATCACACAGTTCCTCCATATGGACATGATGACATCACACAGTTCCTCCATATGGACATGATGACATCACACAGTTCCTTCATATGGACATGATGACATCACACAGTTCCTCCATATGGACATGATGACATTACACAGTTCTCCATATAGACATGATGACATCACACAGTTCCCCCATATAGACATGATGACATCACACAGTTCCTCCATATGGACATTATGACATCACACAGTTCCCCCATATAGACACGATGACATCACACAGTTCCTCCATATGGACATGATGACATCACACAGTTCCTCCATATAGACATGATGACATCACACAGTTCCTCCATATAGACATGATGACATCACACAGTTCCTTCATATGGACATGATGACATCACACAGTTCCTCCATATGGACATGGTGACATCACACAGTTCCTCCATATGGACATGATGACATCACACAGTTGCTGCAGATTTGTCAGATCCATGATGAGAATCTCCGGTTCCACCACATCCCAGCGGGGATCTATTGGATGAGATCTGGTGACTGTGGAGGCCATTGGAGTCATGTGACCTCATTGTCCTGTATGAGATGATGTCATGTGACCTCATTGTCCTGTATGAGATGATGTCATGTGACCTCATTGTCCTGTATGAGATGATGTCATGTGACCTCATTGTCCTGTATGAGATGATGTCATGTGACCTCATTGTCCTGTATGAGATGATGTCATGTGACATGTGACATTATCCTGCTGGAAGTATCATCAGAAGATGGGTCCACTGTGGTCATTAAGGGATGGACATGGTCAGTAACAATACTCAGGTCGGCTGTGGTGTTTATACCACGATCAATTGGTACTAAGGGGCCCAAAGTGCCCAGAAAATGTCCCCCCCATCATTACACCCCCACCAGCCTGATCCTGATACAAGGCAGGAGGGATCCAGGCTTTATGTTGTTTACACCAAATTCTGACCCTGTCATCTGATGTCACCGCTGGAATGGAGACTCCTCAGACCAGACAACGTTCTTTCATTTTCCATTGTCCAGTTTTGGTTCCTGTGTGAATTGTAGCCTCAGTTTTCTGTTCTTAACTGACAGGAGTGGCCCCCGATGTGGTCTTCTGCTGCTGTAGCCCATCTGCTTCAAGGTTGGACGTGTTGTGGGGTCGGAGATGGTATTCTGTATACCTTGGTTATAACCAGTGGTTATTTGAGTCACTGTTAACATCAATTAAACTGCTCGGTCAATGGCGTAATTGTAAAAAAATACCAAAGTCCAGAATTGCAGATTTTTGGTCACTAAATATACCAGAAAAAAAATGAATAAAAAGTGATCAGAAAATCAAAAACAAAAATGGTACCGATTAAAACGTAAAAGATCATGGCGCAAAAAATGCCCCTCATACATCCTTGTATACAGAAAAATTAAAAAGATATAGGGGGAGATTTATCAAAACCTGTCCAGAGAAAAAGTTGCTGAGTTGCCCATAGCAACCAATCACATCGCTTCTTTCATTTTTCAGAGGCCTTTTCAGAAATGAAAGAAGCAATCTAATTGGCTTCTTTGGGCAACTAAGCAACTTTCCCTCTGGACACATTTTGATAAATCTCCCCCATAGGGTCAGAAGACCCTTTTTTTTATATATATCAACTGGGAACTGCACAGAGTAGAAGAGGAGTTTGCTATGGGGATTTGCTTCTAAACTGGGCAGTTCCCGAGACACGTCATCAGAGAGCACTTAGACAGAAAAGAACAACTCAACTTCAGCAGCTCATAAGTACTGAAAGGATTAAGATTTTTTAATAGAAGTAATTTACAAATCTGTTTAATTTTCTGGAGCCAGTTGATATATATAAAAAAGTTTTTTCCTGGATAACCCCTTTAAGCATGCTCATTTTCATACAAAAAGTTTAAAGTTTATTAAACTAGTAAAGTAGAATAAAACCTATATAAATTGGGTATCGCTGTAACCATATGGACCTACAGAATAAGCATAACATGATAATTTTATTATGAAGTTCACTGTGTAGAAACTAAACCCCCTAAAATTAGCATAATGTTTTTTTTTTTGTTTTTTTCAATTTAGCACCAAAAATATTTTTATTTTGGCTTCATCATACAATTTGTGGTGTGGTGACCAGGGGTGTTGCAATGGTGATGCAGGGTCTGGTGGTATTAACTCTTGATTTGTCGTGACGCCAGGGTGCGGTTTGCTTAGTATGGAAGGCCCTGCCGCCAACCGGCCCAAAAACGGCAAGATAATAAATGGCATGTCCACAGCAGGATTTATGAGATAACCGGAACTTTTACTGAACTTCGTATGAAAACAGTCTTTATAAACGTACAGTCTCTCTTGAGGTAACCGGGATGCAGGTTCCTCACAGGCTTTGCTGGGACTAATAGTTTTTAGCTTTAAGCAGGCCACTGTGCTACCAATTGTATGAGTTGAGTTGAATAGTAGTCACAAGGATTTAGTAAACAGAGCTTTATAACTCACAGTTCTAGTGGCTGCTGGTTCTTTAGGCTTTGGCCTAGTTGAGATGAATTGAGATATGCTGATTGTGCTTGGCTTAATGTCCAGCAGGAAGAGAACAGGAACAAGAGAGCGAATTTAGCGACTGCAGCCCCTTATATATTAAGGGGGGCTGGACTAATCCCATTGGCTGCAAAGTCTGTAGGTCCTGAACACAGAGAACTCTGGGTACATCACATGACATCATCACATGACCCAGAAAGGTCCTAAACATTTGTACAAACATTATAAGGTATCACGTGACCTAGGTAGGTCCTATACATTTGTACACTATACAGAAAAACATTTCTATGAGGCGACCAAGGGGCAAGCCCTGCAGGAGAGCCCTGTGGAATGGAGGGACTCTAGCTGAGGGGACTTTAGACAGGGACAGGACAAGGTCCTGTACCGGGACACCACAGTGGTAAAACGAGTGGTGTTTAAGTACAATAAGTCTCGCAAACGACAAGCCTTATAGATGGAAAATAGGAAGAGTTATGGATTTTAAAAGGCGAGGAAGGAAAAATTAAAACGGAAAAAAAATGAAAATCGCAGCGTCATTAAAGGGTTAATATAGGGGGAGCCTGCGGATCTGCTTTAATACAAACCTTTTTATACCATACATTTTATTATTCTCCGCATATTTCCATCTCTGTTACATTCTTTAAGTGGCGCCTTATAACACAGACAATATAAACGCGAGCGTGGAGAGGTCATACAGTAAACCAAGCAAAAACCTCCCAATCCATTATTCATAGACGTCCGCAGCTCCTCTGCCTCCGAGATGTGTTTATTGCTGATGCTGAAGGTTCCGTCGTCGCTCTCTTACTCCGCCTAATAGTAACATTAAACACCATTTAATCAGAAGGTTTCTGGTCTTGTCTCGCTCTTATGATGTTCACCGTGTAATGAAAGTCTGCCCGCTGGAATGTGCTGGAAATAGAATTCACTTCTCGCGGGCGACAGCTCACATTATAGCAAGTAATGGCAGCATTATTACTTTAAGCAGATGTGATGGCGGCGTCCTGTGCGGAGCAGATGAGCTGTCTATTTACAGGAGGTGATGGCAAGTATCGCTTCAAGAATTAGTGTCCTGCATTGTCCGTATAACAAGAAATGGGATATCTGATGGGAATATTAGAAGATAATCATCTGTGCGGGACACAGTAAAGAGATATTCACTAGTGTCATGTATACATATATACATTCACTATAGACCCGAGCAATGTTTATTGACTAATAATATTCCATGATATTCTAATTCATATTTATCTATCTCATATCTATCTTTCTCATACCTCTTTATCTATCTTATATATATATATATATATATATATATATATATATTATCTATCTATTTCATATCTCTTTCTCTATCTCATATATATGTTACGTTCTGCGCTCCGGCCAGACACACTGGCCATGAGCGCTTTCCTTCTCCTCCCTCCTCAGCCGGCGGGGGCCGGGATTCGCATCGTGGGACGTGCCTGCATGTGAATCCCAGCCCATCACTCACCTCCGCTCTCCACTGTCCCCTCTGTGCTTCCTCAGCGCCAGCGTGTGCCCCCGCGCAGCTTTGAGATTTAAAGGGCCAGTGCGCCCTTAATTAGTAATTACACCTGCACCTCAGTTAGAAGGTTCTTCACCTCCCATCACTTCTTGCCGGATCTTTGTTGCCTTGTGCCTGAGAGAAAGCTTTCCTTTGCCTTTCCTTTCCATGTTCCTGACTCCATTGTTCCGTGACCTGACCTTGTTCCTGTGCTGCCTGCCTATAGACCTCCTGCTACGTTTCTGACTTCGCTCCTGTGCCGCCAGCACTCACCTTCAGCTATCCTGACTAGGGCTGCAGCTAACGATTATTTCAATAATCGATTAGTTGTCGATTATTTTATCGATTAATCGGAAAAAAAACTTCAAAATGCCAAAATAAGGGTTCATCTGATTCTACTTGAAGAATTATGTACAATGGCCATATTGAAAGTATTCTAGCATGTGATGTCACCAAACAACAGGAATTTTTTACTTTTTATTTTTTTTACGTTTATGCCGGTTGCTATACAGGGTCATTATTAACCCCTTAAGGACCGGGGTTTTTTCGGTGTTTGCATTTTCGTTCTTTGCTCCTTGCCTTTAAAAAAATCATAACTCTTTCAATTTTGCACCTAAAAATCCATATGATGGCTTATTTTTTGCGGCACCAATTCTACTTTGTAATGACATCAGTAATTTTGGCCAAAAATCTATGGTGAAACGGAAAAAAAAATCATTGTGAGACAAAATTGAAAAAACCCAGCAGTTTTGTAACTTTTGGGGGCTTCCGTTTCTACGTAGTACATTTTTCGGTAAAAATGACACCTGATATTTATTCTGTAGGTCTATACGGTTAAAATGATCCCCTACTTATATAGGTTTGATTTTGTGGGACGTCTGGAAAAAATCATAACTTCATGCAAGAAATTTAATACGTTTAAAATTGTCATTTCTGACCCCTATAACTTTTTTATTTTTCCGTGTATGGGGCGGTATGAGGGCTCATTTTTTTGCGCCGTGATCTGAAGTTTTTAACGGTACCATTTTTGCATTGATAGGACTTATTGATATAAAAAGTGACCAAAAATGCACTATTTTGGACTTTGGAATTTTTTTGCGCGCACGCCATTGACCATGCGGTTTAATTAACGATATATTTTTATAATTTGGACATTTCCGCACACGGCGATACCATATATGTTTATTTTTATTTTTATTTATACTGTGTTTTTTTTTTATGGGAAAAGGGGGTGATTCAAACTTTTAATAGGGAAGGGGTTAAATGATATTTATTCACTTTTTTTTCCACTTTTTTTTTGCAGTGTTATAGCTCCCATAGGGACCTATAACACTGCACACACTGATCATTGTTATCCCATAGGGACCTATAACACTGCACACACTGATCTTTATCATTGATCACTGGTTTCTCATAGGAAACCAGTGATCGATGATTCTGCCGCATGACTGCTCATACCTGGATCTCAGGCACTGAGCAGTCATTTGGCGATCGGACAGCGAGGAGGCAGGTAGGGGCCCTCCCGCTGTCCTGTCAGCTGTTCGGGATGCCGCGATTTTGCCGCGGCTATCCTGAACAGCCCACTGAGCTAACCGGCATTGTTTCAGTTCCACTTTAGATGCGGCGTTCAACTTTGAGCGCCACGTCTAAAGGGTTAATAGCGCGCGGCACAGCGATCAATGCCGCGCGCTATTAGCCACGGGTCCCGGCCGTTGTTAGAGGCCGAGCCCGACCCGCTATGACGTTATAGATCGGGAGCGGACACATGACGTTCCAGTACGTCATGTGTCCTTAAGGGGTTAATGATCCTGTACAGAAACCAGCGTAAATTTGATACTGCTGCGTGGGTAACTGTCTGAAATGTTAATGATTCACTAACATTTAATTTTAATAGTTCAGACAATTTTCTTTTTACGATTTTTGTATAGCAATAGGAAAAGGTGGAGCTAATTTTTATTGGGGGGCGGTTTATTTACATTTAATTTGTTTTTACTTTACACTTTTTCTATAGCACTCCTATACACATGGGGGTATTTGCAGACTGCAGAGCATTGCACCCGACCCATGTCTGTAGTACTGACACTAGGATGCAATGCTTTGCACCCCCATCTGTATAGCAGTGTGTATGTACTACATACACACTGTTTTACCCATGGGGGTATGTGCAGAGCATTGCACCTTTGTGTCTGTACTACAGACACAAGGGTGGAATGCTCTGCACAAGCCCCCATGGATAAAGCAGTGTGCACTGCTTACTGATATACACATAGGGCTATATACAGAGCGTTGCACCCTTGTGTCTGTAGTACAGACACAAGGGTGCAATGCTCTGCAGATACCCCCATGTGTATAGTAGTGTAAGTGTGTACTACATGCACACTGCTATACACATGATAGTATGTGCAGAGCATTGCATCCTAGTGTCTGTACTACAGACACAGGGGTGCAATGCTCTGCACACACTGCTATACACATAGGGGTATATGCAGAGCATTGCACCCCTGTGTCTGTAGTAGAGACACTAGGATGCAATGCTCTGCACATACTACCATGTGTATAGCAGTGTGCAGTACACACTTAGACTATACACATGGGGGTATGTGCAGAGCATTGCATCCTAGTGTCTGTAGATGACACTAGGGTGCAATGCTCTGCAGATATCCCCCATGTGTAGCAGCCCCTCCATTAGACAGCAGCC
Source organism: Hyla sarda (assembly GCF_029499605.1). Taxonomy (NCBI): domain Eukaryota; kingdom Metazoa; phylum Chordata; class Amphibia; order Anura; family Hylidae; genus Hyla; species Hyla sarda. The sequence continues at coordinate 208,638,561 of NC_079196.1, forward strand.
CCCACCCTTGTAGACAGCGCTCACCTGCGGCTGTCCTCTGCCCCGTTCTCCCGTCCGCATCATGTTGTCCTATGGAGGAGCATATGACATACACGTCACTCTGCTTCCTCCGTAGCGTTACGCTGGGCGCGGGGAAGAAGGTGTCACATGCTCCTCCATGGGACAGGATGCGGACGGGAGAACGGGAGAAGCAGGTATCGGTTTTGGGATCGGGGACACTGAACGAGTCCCCGATACCATGCAAACTGCTAGTATTGGCCCGATACTTCCATTCTCTGCCGCTGCCCAACATGTCCCTGCTGCTTCTCTACTCCTAGCGCAATTAGCGCACCGCCGGGACATGTCTATTCTCTGCTGCTCATCTCTGTCGGGTACAGAGATGAGCAGCAGAGAATAGACATGTCCCAGCGGTATGCTAAGTGCACTAGGAGTAGAGCAGCAGCAGGGACATGTCGGGCGGTGGCGGTGAATGAATGAAGCCTACATGCGGGACATGTCAGCTTCATTCATTCAAACAGTTGATAGAAGATCAAGGAAAAAATGGCACTCACCAGAACTTCGTTTCTTCATGCTTTATTGCAGATAAAATACTCACATAAAACGGAAGGGAGACATACACTGTATGTCTCCCTTCCGTTTTATGTGAGTATGTTATCTGCAATAAAGCACGAAGAAATGAAGTTCTGGTGAGTGCCGTTTTTTCCTTGATCTTCTATCAACTGTTTATATGGAAATATTTTGAAACCTGAGCACCACCCACACTTCACTGCAGCTAACATCCAGCAGCAACCTGTCTTCACCGATCCAATATACCCGCAGTGCCGCTCGCACCTCTACATATTCAGTTTCATTCATTCACTGCCGCCACGGACAACGAATCGGGTGATTATTAGATAACGGGATTCGTTGACAACGAATTCCGTTATCGAATTTAATCGATTTTATCGATTAATCGCTGCAGCTCTAATCTTGACCACGACTTGCTGTATCCCTCCTGTGCCTCGCATTTCCTCAGCCGCCAGTGTGGCTGAGTCGTGCCAGGGGTAGCGACCTGGGTGCCGCCTGCCGCAGTAAGACCGTCACGCTTTGCGGCAGGCTCTGGTGAAAACCAGGCCCACCATAGACTCCGCTCCCCGGCACGGCCCGCGTCACCTGCCACACAGGTCCAACGGATGCACTACTACCCTGTGTGCTACTGTCAAGGATCGACCGAGGTGAGGCATTAAAATGTGAGTGACTGCTGCTGCATATGGCTGAGGGCCGGCGCAAGAGATTCACACCAGACAGGATGTTGGTATTAAAACTCTTTCCTCAGCAGGAAACCCAGAAAATGTTCCCAGAGAGTTTCTGTTTAATTCAGGAAGTACATTTGGTTTTTACATTCGAAAAAAGAGGAGGGTTAGTTATGACGTCAAAAATCAGCATGTTACATTTTGATTGGTTATTTGAGCTTTATCTCTGTATATATTAGCATATTTAGTATTTTATTTATTTCTTGGTCAAAGTTCATTTATGCAGCCCTCTCACTCTAATACTGGAGAATTCCAGTTCTCTGCCCTTCTTATACAATCTGCATCTTCCTCAAATGTTTTGACTTCCAACGTCTCATCTTGGGCCTTCTGGCGTTATTCCAAGATTAATAGTTGAAAGCAAATAGAAACTGTTTATGGGTTAAGGGTAGCTTAACAAATATTTTCCTCGAGCATCAGCAAAGGCATATTGGCATATTAGTATTAATATATTGATCAGTCATCAGAAACATAAGGGTAATCCCCATCACTACTGCCTACTGCCGTGAGTCTTACAATATATATATATATATATATAAATATATATATATACATATATATATATATGTATTATCTCATATCTCTTTATCTATCTATTTTATATATATATATATATATATATATATATATATATATATATATCTATTATCTATCTGATATCTATCTATTTATCTATATCACATCTATTTATTGATCAATGGTACTGTGAAAAGGAACTTGCCTTCTTTTTAATTTCTTCTTCTATATTTGCATATTTTTCACACTAGAGTTCTTCACATTATCCTACTACTTTTAATGTTAGACATGTAAAACCCAAGTAGTCACAAAATGTTCATTATAAATGATGAAAAAAAATGTTCTTCGGCTATACACCATAAAAAAGTAATTAACCCCTAAGCTACTAAATCAACCAGTTCACCAAATCCCTGGCTCTTCCCATGCACGAAGTGTAGGTCGACACACTACCTCCATGCATCTTTACGGTAGAGCTGGAGATACACAAGTACAGTGTTTTGGCTCCCATTGAGATGAATGGAGGGCACATGCCAACCTCTACTCCGTTAAGAGTCGGGGAGCCATATAGTAGATCACAGGGGCCCCCAGTGGACAGACCCCCCCCCCCCCCCTGTGATCAGACACTTACCCCCTTATCCTATAGATAGGAGATACATTTTACTAAACTAGAGCACCCTTTTAAGTTTCTTCAAACTTAAAGTAAACTTAGCAGTGGCTCTTCAGCTGAGCCACAGATTGGGGTAGAGTTTCACCCATCATCACCACAGAACTTACAAGTGACAGACAGACAGGATACACAATGATATCAGGTAAAGTCTTCTCCAACTTTCTGGTCCATATGCCAGGACTTCTTCCAGATACATCTTTCTCTGCAGTGTCTGACGCCCGGATATCATAGATTCCTCACTTTGTCAGCAAATCCACATTCTCTATATGATGACAGTAATCATTATAACTAGGGATGCACCGAAAGGGAAATTTAGGCTGTGCATGGCCGAAAACCAAAACCGAAAAAATACCTTTTTTAAACTTTTATTTAACTTATTATATATATATATATATATTTTTTTTTTTTCACACTTTATTGGTCCCTTAGTGGACTTTTAGGAGGAATCATTAGATTCCTCATACAGGTCAATGGAGTTCCATAGAACTCCATTGATCGGTGTGCTCTGCAATCATTTGGTTGAGCCTGCTTAGCCCAATGATGCAGAGATAAGCCCTCCGGCCACCTCCACAGTGGATTGCCCCCCCCCCCCGCGCAATCGCGCTGCAGGTGGGCGACCCACCCCACATGTCCCTTTAGATGCCGCTGTCAACTTTTTCTCAGCGGCGATCTAAAGGGTTAATAGCCGCCCGTGGCGATTGCCGCATGTCGGCTATTAGCGGCGGCTCCCCACTACAAGACTTAGCATGGGGCTGCGGGGTATGGTTGATGATTGACATTGGAGCAATCTCCGATGTCCGTCATTACAGGCAGATGTCAGTTGCTGATAGCAGCAGGCATCTCCCGTGTATGACGCAGACCTGACCTGGGGGACCGAGTCATGTCCTCACCCGACCCATGACGTTCATGAATGTCATGGGTCGGGAAGGGGTTTTCTGGGGAAATTTTCTGGGGAAAATTCAATCAGCCAAAAATGCCTAAAGAAGCATTTTCGACCGATAATTTTCGGCAGCCAAAATTTTAATGCATCCCTTATTATAACCCTGCCAGACACAGTGCCCCCCTGAATATAACCCAGGCAGACACTCTTCTCAGTTTGTCTGAATGCCACCCCTGTACTGTCCTTATCCAGACCACTCTGTCCCCTCCTTCAGACCCCTCTGCCCCCCCACCCCTAGACCCCTAAACCTCCCTAAGATCCTTATGTCCCCCGTGAACCTCTAAGTCCTCCTCCAGAGCTCTATGCCCCCCAGACCTCTCTGTCCTTCTACTCCAGACCCCTGTGTTCCCTCCAGAACCCTATGTAATCCAGACTCCTCTTTCCCCAAGTCTCCCACACACCCCATCTCCTTATTCAGACTCCCAGACTTATCTATCTTCCTCATCCAAACCCCTATGGCCCCCTAGACCTCTCTGTCCTCTTTCTTCACATCCTTATGTTCCTCCAAACCACTATGTTCCCCCCAGACCCTCTGTCATTCTTATCCAGACCCCTATTCTCTCCCCTAAACCCCTCTGTCCTCTTTATCCAGACCCTTATGCCTGCCTACACCCCTCTTTTGTCTCCTCCAGATGCCTTTGTTCTCATCCAGACCCTATGTCTCCCAGACCCCTTCTTATCAATAAACCTATGTCCCCCAATACCTCTCTGTTCTCCTCATCCAGACCTCTATGTTCCCCTTTCTCCTCTGTCCCCTCCTCCTCCAGTCTTCTTTATCCTCTTCCAGACCCCTAGGTCCCCCCCAGACCCCTCTGTCCTCCTCCTCATCCAGACTCCTATTTCCCCTCTAGACTTCTCTGTCCTCCTCATTCAGATCACCCTGTCCTTTTCATCCTGACCGTAAGACACGGTGGGCTACAGACCTTTACCGACGACAAGTGAATATCCCCTCTGGGTGACTCTTCTCTTCCTGCTTGGAGTCATGTAACTGAGGCAGGGACACGTCTGTGACGCCAAGCAAACATTAACACCTGGTATGGCCAGTCCGGGACTACTGGCTTAACAATAAGGGCCATAAAACTAATAGTGAGTAAACAGAGAGCTATTAATTTTTTTTGGGTGTTCCTGAGCCATAAAACAGCTTATATTGGGCCAATTTACAGGTAAACCATGGGTACAACCATGTGCCCCAATTGTTTAACTTATCTCTCTATTGTAGTGCTTTCTAACCTTTTTCAGTTTGGGGCACACCTTGTATGCAGTTTGCCCCCTGTAGGTTGTTTGTCCCCCAGATGTAAGATGTAAATTTGCCTATGAATGCAAAACCCCCTGTAGCTAGCTTGCCCCCTGTATATAGGATCCACTTTTGGTTATTTTTCTCCCCAGATCCCAGATGTAGGAGCCCCCCTGTGGTTAGTTTCCGCCAATATGTGGGACCCTCCTGTAGGTAGTTCACACCCTGTATGGAGAATCCCCCCCCCCATAGGTAGTTTGCCCCTGTATATAGGACCCCATTGTAGGTAGCTTTCCCCAAGTAGTTTACTTTCCCCCTGTAGTTAACTTTCCCTGTAAGTAGCTAGCCACCTGTAGATTGGACCCCCACAAGGACAAAAAAACTCATACCTCAGTTCCCCCAAAGTCATCGGTGGCCAGGGGCCCCTGAAGACCTCATAGCTAGGAACCAGAGGTCCTATTGCGTCCAGGTGCCATCTTCCCCGCCTACACGCTTGTTGGAAACCACTTCTCTATTGACAAGGTGGAAGCTGTTTCTCTTTTCATCTGGTGGACTTAATAATACCATTAGGATTTTTTGCCTTGGTACTGTCCGTAGTGCGACTTTCTTGAAGGACGTTGTCTGGCTGCCTAGCTATCTCAAGGGCATTTGTACCCTAGAGGTGGATGAATATGTATTGTATATGCTTATTGAATAAACAGTGTAGAAGTAGAAAGCAAAAAGGAATTGGGAGGCAGCGCCTTGTGCGTTACCCTTGTAGGTGCGGAATTCACAATATACTTGAGATTATAACACCTAGGGTTCAGTCTAGGTGGCCACTCACCTTACAGAGATGAAAATTGCGCTTATCACCTCTGTTAAGGGGTATCATATGTTCCAAGAGAAGTTGCTCAGTCACGGAAGGGGGGCAACCCAACCGTAAGTAGAAATGCTAAATGTGAAGAAGAAAATGACCACTGTATCAAGGCGCTGCTTCATCCACCAATAGTCCAATAATCCAGAGGAGTGCAGGATTCAGAGTTTAAAGTAGTTGGTTTTATTTAAAGAGAACCTGTCATCAAACCATATTTTCTAAGCTAGTTCAGATTATACTCCCTAACTACTCCTAACACCCCTCCTGCCCTTAAAAAAAAATGTCTGAGCTTTAAAAAGCTCTGTATCATACATTTCTGCTTGCTCACATTGTGCGAGCTCCCGGCAGGAGAAAGTGGGCGTTCCCCAGCAGGCGCGAAGCCACTGAAGCCTGCAAGAGCTGTGCCATGCACTTCCTGAGTTTGGACTTCTGCAAGTCCTGGAGGAGACCGAACTAACTGTTTGACTTGTGCAGGGAACAGAAGAGAGCCACCTTAAAAACATATAAAGGTTGAGAATTTTAATAGCAAAGTGTCTTATAATTACATAAGGAACAATATATTAAAAGTTTAGTTTGGTGACAGGTACTCTTTAAAGAACAACATAAAACAAAAAGCAGGACAATTACGCGTTTCGGGGTCTTCTACCCCTTCCTCTGATTGTCTATCTGACAATCTGAGGAAGGGGTAGAAGACCCCGAAATGCGTAATTGTCCTGTTTTTTTTTTGTTTTTATGTTGTTCTTTAAATAAAACCAACTTCTTTAAACTCTGAATCCTGCACTCCTCTGGATTGTTGGACTATTGGTGGATGAAGCAGCACCTTGATACAGTGGTCGTTTTCTCCATAGGTGAGACAGGTAAGCGAGCATCAAGCCCTTCTGACCATGACTGATGGGTATGTGGTGGTGTCATTAGACACATAACTATTACCACCATGTAAGTGACCCTAAGTAAATGGAAATCTGTATACAAAAAGACTAGTGACTCACAATGAAGTGAATTTAAATAGACTTTTCATATTCCATTTGCAAAATGATAATATAGGACATTTTACCTCTCTGCCACTAGAGGCCAGAAGAACACCGCAGAATCCACAAGGAGCGTTATCATTAATCTCATATGTGATCCTTGACCCCCAAAAGAAGGCCGGGGATTAAATATAAGGTCAACAGCAGGTTAACTCATTGCAAAGGACTTTAATTTCATTTATGTCACTCTAGATCAGGGATTTCCTTACGAGAGATCCGCACGAGAACGTAGGTGTGACAGGAGCGATGGTGCCACGACATCCGTAAGTGAGGGTCAGACCGCGGCCTAAGACTATGCCATTTTTTAACCTAGTGTTCCTCAACCTGTGGTTCTCCAGCTGATGTGAAACTACAACTCCCATCATGCCCAGACAGCCAGCGGCTGTCTGGGCATGATGGGAGTTGTAGTTTCGCAACAGTTTTTTGCTGATTTTATTTTTATGATGTTCACCATGAAGTAAAAATAAAATTTTAGTTTACAGCGATGCCCAAATGATATTGTTTTGTTTTACTATTTAAAAAAACAAAACAACAAAACGAAAACCTTACTTTATATCACCATATTTTAATTTTTCTGTCCGCAAATCAGTTGTTTTTATTCGTATCCTTTTGGGCACTTTTTTTATTTTATGCATTTATCATCTGTTTTTTTCCTATGATAAATAAGAAAAGAGGGTTGTTTTACATTTTGGATATTTTTGTGTTGTTAAAAACATTCTTTTTTTTAATGTATAGTTTTAGTCTAGCTGGGGACTGTTGTACTGCAAGTATATATAGCAATTCTGCTGCTCAATTACTTTGCTTTTAAAGGGTTACTCCAGAGGAAATTTCTTTTTTCTAAATCACACCTGGAAGTGCTATAGTGCAAGTCTTATTTTACTGTTGTCTCTGACCTTTCCCAGTATTCCATGCAGCCAGAAACAATATGTCAAAGGTCACATGGTCTCCAGGGGGCATAGCTATGCTGTAGTGAGTGAATGGATAGCATTGCTTCAGTAATTACCTACCACCCTGCTATCCACCCACCCACTGCAGCATAGCCATGCCCCCTGGAGACCATGCTGTAGTGGGTGGGTGGATAGCAGGGTGGTAGGTAATTACTGAAGCAATGCTATCCACCCACCCAATGCAGCATAGTCTTACATGGTCTCTAGGGGGCATGGCTATGCTGCAGTGGGTGGGTGGATAGCAGGGTGGTAGGTAATTACTGAAGCAATGCTATCCACCCACCCAATGCAGCATAGTCTTACATGGTCTCTAGGGGGCATGGCTATGCTGCAGTGGGTGGGTGGATAGCAGGGTGGTAGGTAATTACTGAAGCAATGCTATTCACCCACCCACTGCAGCATAGTCTCACATGGTCTCTATGGGGCATGGCTATGCTGCAGTGGGTGGGTGGCTAGCAGGGTGGTAGGTAATTACTGAAGCAATGCTATCCACCGACCCACTGCAGCATTACCATGCCCCCTGGAGACCATGTGAGGCTATGCTGCAATGGGTGGGTGGATAGCATTGCTTCAGTAATTACCTACCACCCTGCTATCCACCCACCGACTACAGCATAGCCATGCCCCCTAGAAACGATGTGAGACTATGCTGCAGTGGGTGGGTGGATAGCAGGGTGGTAGGTAATTACTAAAGCAATGCTATCCACCTACCCAATGCAGCATAGTCTTACATGGTCTCTAGGGGGCATGGCTATGCTCTGCTGTGGGTGGGTGGCTAGCATTGCTTCAGCAATTACCTACCACCCTGCTATACATTCACCCACTGCAGCATAGCCACGCCCCCTTGAGACCATGTGACTTGTCTCTGGTCACACGGAATGCTGGGAAAGGTAGGACACAACAATAAAATAAAGAACAAACTATACTACAGCACTTCTAGGTGTGGGTCCCCTTTAAAGTGGCTTAGGGGTTTAAACACAACTGGGTCAGTGGGGGGGGGGGGGGGGCTCGAATGCCAGGGGTATGGCCAGCCAGAATCAAGCCACCCAGTTGTTGCTATTGACCATGGCATCTAGGGGGTTTACATGTGCGGGATCGGAGTTGTCCCAGTCCCTGGAAGCAGGTGTCATCTGTAGTTAACAACGGGCAGCCGAAGTCTGTCTGGGCATTGTGGGAGTTGTATTTTGGTTTAGGAATCCTGGTTGGGAAACACTTCTGCTATTGAAAAACCAGACAATCTTAGTAAATCTGGGCCAATGTGTGGGCCTCTTGTGCTATTGTCCCCTCAGGCCCCCCTGTTATTATTGTGTTGATTCCCCAATCCACTCAGCACTTTTATCTGCCCTGTAAGAGGTTGATCACTTTTGATGATGTCCTCACAAGTAATGTTTGGTTGAGCTTTGCATTGGCCAAAAAAAACCCTTTCTCTGCCAATTTCCTTTGTTTGCAGTGATGCAATTTTCTCTTGTGGACAAAACAAACACTTTGCAGTAATTTCATGGTGCGTTACCCTTTCAGCGCCCATAACCAGCACCTTTCAGTAAACTATAGGGTTTATCCGCGCTGCGCTCAAAAGTTATTTACTGATAAAATCGATCGGGGCTCAATTGTGTCTCATTATAACATCCTCATCCGAGACATTTTCTCAGTTTCACTGAATTGTCTCTACAGCACAAATTTCATTGTCTGGAGATCAGTATGAACAGTACCAGTGAAACTATCTATCTATCTCATATCTATCTATCTATCTATCTATCTATCCATCTATCCATCTGTCTATCTCATATCTATCTATTTAGAAGGAAAAGGAAAAAAAAAGGGGTGCGCACCTCGTGCGGATTACCAGGTATATATGTGGAAAAAAAAGGCAAACAGAATGGGATCCGTGAGGATGGCCCTTTACCTCGAAGAGTTATGCTGAGAGCATAACATCTATTGTGGCTTGTGTTAATGAGAACGCTGCCTCTGGGTCCCTCCGGAGATCCTGAATTTGGAAGCCGGCAATAAGACACTGGAGTGGGAAGAAAGTTACTTCCGAGGGAAAATCGGGACATCAATCAGGGCACAGAACTCAGTAGAAGGTAAATAATGATATTGTATAAAGGTGCAACGCTGAAATCAATGGAGCGCTTCTAGCCCGTACCGGGCTCTTCGTGCGAAGAGCCCGGGACGGGCTAGACACGCTCCATTGATTTCAGCGTTGCACCTTTATACAACAAAATTATTTACCTTCTTCTGAGTTCTGCGCCCTAATTGATTTTCCCACAGAAGTACCTTTCTTCCCACTCCAATATCTATCTATCTATCCATCTATCTCATATCTATCTAGAAAAGAAGCAGATGGAGCAGCACTACCACATAATGCAGGTCAGTGGGTGCCAGCAGTGAAACATCCAAGGCAAGGGGATGTACAAATGTCCACACCAAATACAAAAAAGTGCTGCGGCACTCCGAAAAAAGTAAGGTGAATAGGGTTTATTGACCTGACATCAGAAGCAACGTTTCAGCTACCCGATTGCAGCCTTCCTCAAGCTTGAGAAAGGCTGCAATCGGGCAGCTGAAACGTCATATCTATCTAGCTATCTATCTAATATCTATCATCTCATATCTATCTCATATCTATCTATCTATCATCTATCTATCTATCTATCTCATATCTATCTATCCACCCAATTAAGTCAGATATGAAGCAAAATGTTTTTACCTTACTTTCACCCCAAAATTTTCTTATTTACACCCCCTACCATACACATCTAGAACATTAAACCATACCCAAGATATGCACATTTCCCACATGCACCCTCTGCTGGGTTTCTTCATTGGCTATGTAACCCCCTCCTCTCTGTTTTCATGCTGCAGTCAGATAGGACAGGAGTGAGCACAGAGGAGTTCTAGTCCTACCCTCACTTCTTGGATTTTGTCCCAGCCTGTACTTCAGCTGGGGCAGAGATGATGCTGCTACTAGACAGGATTATGTTCTGGACCATATGAGGACCCCTAGGGTTTTTTTTTTTTTTTTAAATAAGCCAGGAGGAGATAGTTTTTTTTATGAAGAATATTAGAAAGGTTATTGTTTTAACAAGCTGTACAAAATATAAAACCTTGCAGGTTGCAGAACACTGGACTATATGTATAGACACATAGCAGGTACTTGCTCTGGACTATGTGTATAGACGTAGCAGGAACATGCTCTGGACTATATGTACAGGCATAGTAGGGACATGGTCTGCACAATATGTATAGACACGTAGCAGGAACATGCCCTGGACTATATGTATAGACGTAGCAGGGACATGCTCTGGACTATATGTATAGACGTAGCAGGGACATGCTCTGGACTATATGTATAGACGTAGCAGGGACATGCTCTGGACTATATGTATAGACGTAGCAGGAACATGTTCTGGACTATATGTATAGACACGTAGTAGGAACATGCTATGGACTACATGTATAGACACGTAGAAGGAACATGCTCTGGGCTCTATGTATAGACGTAGCAGGAACATGCTCTAAACTATATATATAGAAATGTAGCAGGGACAAGCTCTGGACTATATGTATAGACATGTAGCAGGGACATGCCCTGGACTATATGTATAGACGTAGCAGGAACATGCTCTGGACTATATGTACAGACAAGTAGCAGGAATATGCTCTGCACTACATGTATAGACATGTATAGACACTATCTATAGATGTAGCAGGGACATGCTCTGAACTATCTGTATAGATGTAGCAGGTACATGCCCTGGACTATATGTGTAGACGTAGCAGGAATATGCTCTGGACTATATGTATAGACACGTAGTAGGAATATGCTCTGGACTATTTGTATAGACACGTAGAAGGAACATGCTCTGGACTATATGTATAGACACGTAGTAGGAACATGCTCTGGACTATATGTATAGACATGTAACAGGAACATGCTCTGGACTATATGTATAGACATGTAGTAGGAACATGCTCTGGACTATATGTATAGACAGGTAGGAGGAACATGCTCTGGACTAGATGTATAGACACGTAGCAGGAACATGCTCTGGACTATATGTATAGGCAAGTAGCAGGAATATGCTCTGGACTACATGTATAGACATGCAGCAGGAACATGCTCTGGACTATATGTATAGACTTGTAGCAGGGACATGCTCTGGACTATATGTATATACGCGTAGCAGGAACATGTTCTGGACTATATGTATTGACACATAGTGGGAACATGCTCTTGACTATATGTATAGACACGTAGCAGGAACATGCTCTGGACTATATGTATAGACAAGTAGCAGGAATATGCTCTGCACTACATGTATAGACACGTAGTTGGAACATGCTCTGGACTATATGTATAGACACGTAGTAGGAACATGCTCTGGACTATATGTATAGACACGTAGCAGGAACATGCTCTGGACTATATGTATAGACATGTAGCAGGGACATGCTTTGGACTATATGTATAGACATGTAGCAGGAACATGCTCTTGACTATATGTATAGACACGTATCAGGGACATGCCCTGGACTATATGTATAGACGTAGCAGGAACATGCTCTGGACTATATGTATAGACACACAGTAGGAACATGCTCTGGACTATATGTATAGACACGTAGCAGGAACATGCTCTGGACTATATGTATAGACAAGTAGCAGAAATATGCTCTGGACTACATGTATAGACATGTAGCAGGAACATGCTCTGGATTATATGTATAGACACGTAGCAGGGACATGCTCTGGGCTATATGTATAGACACGTAGTAGGAACATGCTCTGGACTATGTACAGACACGTAGCAGGAACATGCTCTGGACTATATGTATAGACACGTAGTAGGAACATGCTCTGGACTACATGTATAGACACGTAGCAGGAATATGCTCTGGACTAGATATATAGACACATAGCAGGAACATGCTCTGGACTATATGTATAGGCAAGTAGCAGGAATATGCTTTTGATTACATGTATAGACATGTAGCAGGAACATGCTCTGGACTATATGTACAAACATGTAGCAGGGACATGCTCTGGACTATATGTATAGACACCTTACAGGAACATGCTCTGGACTATATGTATAGACGTAGGAGGAACATGCTCTGGACTATATGTATAGACACGTAGCTGGAACATGCTCTGGACAATTTGTATAGACCTAGCAGGAACATTCTCTGGACTATATGTATGGACACGTAGCAGGAACATGCTCTGGACTATATGTATAGACGTAGCAGGAACATGCTCTGGACTATATGTATAGTCACGTAGCAGGAACATGCTCTGAACTATATGTATAGACACCTTACAGGAACATGCTCTGGACTATATGTATAGACATAGCAGGAACATGCTCTGGACTATATGTATAGACATGTAGCTGGAACATGCTCTGGACTAAATGTATTGACGTAGCAGAAATATGCTCTAGACTATATTTATAGACACGTTGCAGGAACATGCTCTGGACTATATGTATAGACACATAGCAGGGACATGCCCTGGATCTTATGTATAGACGTAGCAGGAACATGCTCTGGACTATATTTATAGACAGGTAGTAGGGACATGCCCTGGACTATATGTATAGACGTAGCAGGAACATGCTCTGAACTATATGTATAGACACATAGTAGGAACATGCTCTGAACTATATGTATAGGCACGTAGTAGGAACATGCTCTGGACTATGTGTATAGACACGTAGCAGGAACATGCTCTGGACTACATGTATAGACACGTAGCAGGAATATGCTCTGGACTAGATATATAGACACATAGCAGGAACATGCTCTGGACTATATGTATAGGCAAGTAGCAGGAATATGCTTTTGACTACATGTATAGACATGTAGCAGGAACATGCTCTGGACTATATGTACAGACATGTAGCAGGGACATGCTCTGGACTATATGTATAGACACCTTACAGGAACATGCTCTGGACTATATGTATAGACGTAGGAGGAACATGCTCTGGACTATATGTATAGACACGTAGCTGGAACATGCTCTGGACAATTTGTATAGACCTAGCAGGAACATTCTCTGGACTATATGTATAGACACGTAGCAGGAACATGCTCTGGACTATATGTATAGAGGTAGCAGGAACATGCTCTGGACTATATGTATAGTCACGTAGCAGGAACATGCTCTGGACTATATGTATAGTCACGTAGCAGGAACATGCTCTGGACTATATGTATAGTCACGTAGCAGGAACATGCTCTGAACTATATGTATAGACACCTTACAGGAACATGCTCTGGACTATATGTATAGACGTAGCAGGAACATGCTCTGGACTATATGTATAGACGTAGCTGGAACATGCTCTGGACTAAATGTATTGACGTAGCAGGAATATGCTCTAGACTATATTTATAGACACGTTGCAGGAACATGCTCTGGACTATATGTATAGACACATAGCAGGGACATGCCCTGGACCTTATGTATAGACGTAGCAGGAACATGCTCTGGACTATATTTATAGACAGGTAGTAGGGACATGCCCTGGACTATATGTATAGACGTAGCAGGAACATGCTCTGAACTATATGTATAGACACGTAGCAGGAACATGCTCTGGACTATGTGTACAGACACGTTGCAGGAACATGCTCTAGACTATATGTATAGACACCTTACAGGAACATGCTCTGGACTATATGTATGGACACGTAGCAGGAACATGCTCTGGACTATATGTATAGACGTAGCAGGAACATGCTCTGGACTATATGTATAGTCACGTAGCAGGAACATGCTCTGAACTATATGTATAGACACCTTACAGGAACATGCTCTGGACTATATGTATAGACATAGCAGGAACATGCTCTGGACTATATGTATAGACATGTAGCTGGAACATGCTCTGGACTAAATGTATTGACGTAGCAGAAATATGCTCTAGACTATATTTATAGACACGTTGCAGGAACATGCTCTGGACTATATGTATAGACACATAGCAGGGACATGCCCTGGATCTTATGTATAGACGTAGCAGGAACATGCTCTGGACTATATTTATAGACAGGTAGTAGAGACATGCCCTGGACTATATGTATAGACGTAGCAGGAACATGCTCTGAACTATATGTATAGACACATAGTAGGAACATGCTCTGAACTATATGTATAGGCACGTAGTAGGAACATGCTCTGGACTATGTGTATAGACACGTAGCAGGAACATGCTCTGGACTACATGTATAGACACGTAGCAGGAATATGCTCTGGACTAGATATATAGACACATAGCAGGAACATGCTCTGGACTATATGTATAGGCAAGTAGCAGGAATATGCTTTTGACTACATGTATAGACATGTAGCAGGAACATGCTCTGGACTATATGTACAGACATGTAGCAGGGACATGCTCTGGACTATATGTATAGACACCTTACAGGAACATGCTCTGGACTATATGTATAGACGTAGGAGGAACATGCTCTGGACTATATGTATAGACACGTAGCTGGAACATGCTCTGGACAATTTGTATAGACCTAGCAGGAACATTCTCTGGACTATATGTATAGACACGTAGCAGGAACATGCTCTGGACTATATGTATAGAGGTAGCAGGAACATGCTCTGGACTATATGTATAGTCACGTAGCAGGAACATGCTCTGGACTATATGTATAGTCACGTAGCAGGAACATGCTCTGGACTATATGTATAGTCACGTAGCAGGAACATGCTCTGAACTATATGTATAGACACCTTACAGGAACATGCTCTGGACTATATGTATAGACGTAGCAGGAACATGCTCTGGACTATATGTATAGACGTAGCTGGAACATGCTCTGGACTAAATGTATTGACGTAGCAGGAATATGCTCTAGACTATATTTATAGACACGTTGCAGGAACATGCTCTGGACTATATGTATAGACACATAGCAGGGACATGCCCTGGACCTTATGTATAGACGTAGCAGGAACATGCTCTGGACTATATTTATAGACAGGTAGTAGGGACATGCCCTGGACTATATGTATAGACGTAGCAGGAACATGCTCTGAACTATATGTATAGACACGTAGCAGGAACATGCTCTGGACTTTGTGTACAGACACGTTGCAGGAACATGCTCTAGACTATATGTATAGACATGTAGGAACATGATCTGGATGTATGTATACTCATATATGCATTAAACATATGCAAATAGATTAAAAGCATGGCACAAGGGAAGTTCCTGGGCAAACATATGGAACCCGACCCTGGTGCTACACTCTATATCAATGTTCCTCTTTCTGTGGCACTCCAACTATTGCATACTACAGCTCCCATTATGCCCTGACAGCCTGGAAGCATCTATACCCAATATGCATCAACCGTATGCAAAAAAAAAGAATGGCACTGGGGAAGTTCCTGGTCAAGCAGATTGGCTTAGGACCTTGGTGCTATGTTCTACATATCTGTTCCCCATCCTGTGACTCTCCAACTGTTGCAAACTACAACACCCACCATGCTCTGACAGCTGAAGGCTGTCAGAGCATGATTGGAGTTGTAGTTTGTAACAGCTGGAGAGGCTTAAATTACCACAGGACTATATGTATAGACATGTAGAAGGCTGAAAGTAAGGACAGAAATCTCGGCTGACCATGCAGGGAGCAGCAGGAGATCAGTGAGGAGACTGACAAGATCTAAAGTGAAATCTATGTCTGGGGGATGGGGATGCTGACCCGAGCGGAGCATATGGTATTCTCCTGGCACTTAAATCTTTCTCCAAACTGTAGGGCACAGGAAACATTGGCTACAGGGAATACTCTTGCTCATGCTCTTGCTTCTCGTGCATATTCAGCCATAAAAAGAAGAGTAGACATCCTTTGAATTTGCCTACCTGGCGGTACAGGCACAGTATAGGGCCCCCCATATTATCTGACTGCCCATCTCGAATCAGTCCCTGGTAAGTATGATGGATGAGATGGGGCGACTTTCCAAATCTGCAGAATTATATCCACATCTGTCTCTCTCCTCGTCATTAGGCTCCACGGAATGTAGTGACGGCGAGGAACATTTCTACAACTGCTGAGACTGATGGCAATGTGCGCGCTCCGTAATGTTGGTGGAAATTGAGCAAATTAACATGTCGTTAAAGTGTAATATTCTATAAGACAACATGGTTTGCAGTGATTTAGTGCCCTGGATCACTACTTTATAGGGATTTTGTATTCAGTCCCTGGTGGCCAGTGTTTTAGCACCCACTACCTAGTGTATAATTGTTCAGTCCCTGGTGGGCAGTGGTTTAGTACCTGGTTATATGTTCAGTCCATGGCGCTCCCTAGTGTACAATGATATTCTGTATAGTCCCTTGTGGCCAGTCTTTTAGTACCTGCTCTCTTCTGTACAATGGTTTTTTGATCAGTCCCTGGTGGTCAGTGGTTTAGTACCTGCTCCCTAGTGTAAAATTATGTTGTGTTCAGTCTCCGCTGGCCAGTGTTTTCGTAGCCAAACACAAGCGTTCCATGGTTTTGATTTCAATCCCTGGTGGTGTTCAAAACCTTAATGTATCAGGCCTTGATATTTGCTCTTTTGGCATCTATGTTTCTTGTGCCCATTTGGCCCGGGCTCTGGTTTGTTGTATAGACCCTGGTGTTCAGTGTTTTGGGGTGGCCATTCTCTGTTGTAGGCTGGTTTTGAGCTCCAATTTTTGGTGTCTGGTGGTTTCATGCTCTCCTCCCTGGTGGCCCAGTGTGTCTATTCTCCTGTCCTAGGGCACTGCATCCACCCCTGGTATTTCTATTAGTGTCCCATCATGGTGGTTTATTATTCCCCAGCGTGTCCCAAAAGAAGAAATAGGCTGCACCACTGTATTTCAAAACCAGACCACTAACTATGTGCAGTCTATTAGGTGCGGCGTGGCGGGTGCTGTCACATACATGAGTCTGGTGGTGCTAGGAATAACCAAGATCAACCATCAATCCATAGTAAAGAAGAACATACAACGGTATCCTGCACTCACCGCATAAGATGACTCGAAGCTCCTCTACAGGATAACCAGTGGACCTGGCTCGTAAGGATGCTTGGGGCATTCAAAGGCCACTGCCGGTGGTTTCGCGCAACTTCAGGAAACCACCTGCAGTCGCTTCTGAGCACCCCAAATATCCTTATGAGTGAGGGGGCTTGTAAGGATGCTTGGGGCTCTCAGAGGCAACTGCTGGTGGTTTTGCTCAGTTGGTCGTAATGATGCTTGGGGAGTTCAGAGGCGACTGCAGGCGGTTTTGCGCCACTCCATGAAACCGCCCGCAGTTGCCTCTGAGCACCCCAAACATCCTTATGAGCCAGGCGCTAGTAAGGATGCTTGGGGCAATCAGAGGTGACTAACTGTGCGAAACCGCCGGCAGTCGCCTCTGAGCGCCCCAAGCATGCTTACAAGCCAGGTCTGCTGATTATCCCATAGAGGAGCTTCGATTCATCCACTTATACGGTGAGGGCAGGATACCATTGTATGTTCTTCTTTACTATTATTCCCCAGCCCCTGGTGTCACCTATTCTTCCTATTTGTTGTTTCCAAAGTCTTATTTGTGGACCGAGAATAAATGCCAAATTCAACTTGAACTACATTCTCCAGGACGGATCTGCTCTTTAATTTTTTATATCACTGGATACGATGCAGAAGGAGGACATCGAGGATAACACTTTTATTTCCCTTAAAGACTTTGCAGCGTTATTTGCAGTTCAGTAACACCCACTTTGCACATGACGTGCTCTCTTCCATGCATTATTAAATGTCCCTATGGTATACATGCTGATTCCCACCTTTTCTGTATACGTTGCTGTGTGTTCTCCGTTCTCCACATGCAGTCCATATTGTCTTCTGTAATGAGGCTGCTGATTTCGGATGCGGTGTTAATGGTGGGGTGGGTTTATTCTCAGGAATCCTCCCCAGTACGGGGTAACACATACAGTAATTACAATACACATACAGCAAACAATGCAATCTGGGTTACATGTATAGTAAATCACTATGGCAGCAGCTGAGTCTGTTATTACTCTCGCGATGAATGCACTCCACTGGCACGGAACGCTAGCACCAACTAATATCTGGTCTTCAGTGGAATAATCCCATTAACCTGATCCTTGTTCAATTAAGTTAGGTTAAAAGAACCCAAAGTGACTTCACCTTAAATAGCCTTTCCATATATTAGGAGCAAGCAGAAGCCCTGTACCAGGGCAACAGTTGGGGGGCACAAAAATAAATTGGCCATAAAAACTTAATCCCGGTTCACACTTGGTGGTAGCATGCCTAGAAAACATAAGTTAACTTACACATTTTTTTACTTTGGTTTTGCTTAGTCGTAGATGGTTTTTAATTCTCTTTGAAAGAAGTTAGTGTAGGAATCTACAAGGTGGGCACAGTATGGCTTGATGTGGTCATCGTTTGGTGCTATTTGGATACTTTTTGACCTTTTATGGGGAATATATATCCCTATTATACATCTCCCCATCCCAGCTCCAGATTCCAGCATGCAGCCACTAACGTTTGGAACACTGGTTCGAGCCACGTTAGGACCCCCCCCCCCCCCCCCACACACACACACCATGGCAGAGAGCAGAAGCTTTAAGATCTGATGTTCATGCCCATTGATGGCTACTTTGGGAAATGCAGCCTGGAAATCTAACTTGAAAAGGCAGAGCTGGCTCCTTTCTTCCAAAAAACAGCCCCCCCCCTTACTATTGGATTTCCGTGTACATTTTGTAGTAAAAAATGAAGGAAAATGCATTTCACTATATTGATTAACATCACGCACCAAATGTTCCAAAGTTTGCCTATTTTTTTCAACCATTCCATGATTTTTTTCCCTCCAAAATGTAGGTGTAATGTCAGTTTATCTGTATTTTGCATTTTTCTGCTTTTGGGTCCTGTTCAGATGTTATGTTTAACCTTCCAGCCCTTCAGCACTGGGAGTGTATATAAGGACTCTTCAGGCGCTGCTCTGGGCTCGTAATTACACCTGTTACTCTGACCATGTTTGCATTATGTTCACTATGTCTGTCTGAACACATGTATCCTGAGTTTTAACCATGGTTATCTGTCCAATCTGATATCTAGATTTTAGCCTGCTTTGTTTTAGTATTAGTATTCTTGTATTGTTCGCACTGCTTTGTGTTTCCTTAACCCCTTGGGGACGGAGCCCATTATGACCCTAAGGACGGGAGCATTTTTTGCAATTCTGCCCACTGTCACTTTAAGCATTAATAACTCTGGAATGCTTTTACTTATAAATTTGATTCCGATATTGTTTTTGTGACATATTCTACTTTATGGTAGTGGTAAATTTTTGTCGATACTTGCATCATTTCTTGGTGAAAAATTCAAAAATGTTATGAAAAATGTGAAAATGTAGCAGTTTTCTAACTTTGAAGCTCTCTGCTTGTAAGGAAAATAGACATTCCACATAAATTATGTATTGATTCACAAATATAATATGTCTACTTTATGTTTGCATCATAAAATTGACATGTTTTTACTTTTGGAGGACACCAGAGGGCTTCAAAGTTCAGCAGCAATTTTCCAATTTTTCACAAAATTTTCAAAATCGGAATTTTTCAGGGACCAGTTCAGTTTTGAAGTGGATTTGAAGGGCCTTCATATTAGAAATACCCCATAAAAGACCCCATTATAAAAACTGCACCCCTCAAAGTATTTAAAATGACATTCAGTAAGTTTGTTAACCCTTTAGGTGTTTCACAGGAATAGCAGCAAAGTGAAGGAGAAAATTTAAAATCAGCATTTTTTACACTGGCATGTTCTTGTAGACCCAGTTTATTTTTTATTTTTACAAGTGGTAATAGGAGAAAAAGCCCCCCAAAATGTGTAACCCAATTTCTCTCGATTAAGGAAATACCTCATGTGTGTATGTCAAGTGTTCGGCGGCAGTGGCGTTGCTAGGGTTGGTGTCACCCGGTGCGGTAGAAAACGGTGTCACCCCATACCTTCCCCCCCTCAGTAAGTTTTTAGCCTGTTGTGACAGACACCACTGTTGTAGCGCATTGTGAGAAATTCCAGTATAATAATCAGATATACCAGTTGCCACAAAATAGGAAAGTGTTAAAGAAGTTTTCACCATTTAAATATACAGCTCCCAGAATTACTTAAAGGGGTACTCCACTGGAAAACATTTTCTTTTATATCAACTGGTGCCAGAAAGTTAAACAGATTTTTAAATTACTTCTATTTAAAATCTTAATCCTTACAGTACTTATAAGCTGTTGTATTCTCCACAGGAAGTTGTGTAGTTCTTTTCAGTCTGTCCACAGTGCTCTGTCTGTCCATGTTAGGAACTGTCCAGAGCAGGATAGGTTCGCAATGGGGATTTGCTCCTACTATGGACAGTTCTTGACATGGACAGAGGTGTCAGCACAGAGCACTGTGGTCAGACAGAAAATAAATTAAAAAAGAAAAGAACTTCCTGTGAATCACTTATACAGCAGCTAATAAGTACTGGAAGGATTAAGATTTTTAAGTAGAAGTAATTTATAAATCTGTTTAACTTTGTAGCACCAGTTGATTAAAATTTTTTTTTTCCAGTAGAGTACCCCTTTATGCAGTGGGGAGGTTATGCTGGGAGTTGTAGTTTCACTCATCATAACTGTAGAACTGACAAGCGACTACAGCTCTGATAGGACATAGAGAGGAGAATGTACAATGATATCAGTGACTACAGGTGACGTCTTCTCTATAGTAAGGAGAATGTACAATGATATCAGTGACTACAGGTGACGTCTTCTCTATAGTGAGGAGAATATACAATGGTATCAGTGACTACAGGTGACATCTTATCTATAGTGAGGAGAATACACAATGATATCAGTGATTACAGGTGATGTCTTCTCTATAGAGAGGAGAATACACAATGATATCAGTGACTACAGGTGACGTCTTCTCTATAGTGAGGAGAATACACAATGATATCAGTGACTGCAGGTGACATCTTCTCTATAGTGAGGAGAATACACAATGATATCAGTGACTACAGGTGACATCTTCTCTATAGTGAGGAGAATACACAATGATATCAGTGACTACAGGTGACGTCTTCTCTATAGTGAGGAGAATACACAATGATATCAGTGACTGCAGGTGAAGTCTTCTCTATAGTGAGGAGAATACACAATGATATCAGTGATTACAGGTGACATCTTCTTTATAGTGAGGAGAATACACAATGATATCAGTGACTATAGGTGACGTCTTCTCTATAGTCCTCCCTTATCTAATTCAGATGGTACATACCGCCTGGTCCAGCTAAAACTTCTGTCTGTAGAATGTGACGCCCAGACGTCTCCTCACTATGTCAGCGCATTCTCATCCTCTATATGAAAACAAGTATTATTATAAACCTGACAGACACTGTATCCTCTAAATATAATACTACTATACACTATACTCTTTGATTATAAACCTTCCATACACCATACCCACTGAATATAATACTACCACACACTGTACATTCTGAATATAATACCAACACATACTGTACCCTCTGAATATAAATCTGCCACATACTGTACCCTCTGAATATACCGCCACACACTGTACCCTCTGAATATAAATCTGCCACATACTGTACCCTCTGAATATAAATCTGCCACATACTGTACCCTCTGAATATACCACCACACACTGTACCCTCTGAATATAAATCTACCACATACTGTACCCTCTGAATATAAATCTGGTGGTGTTGCTAGTGGATGATGGGGGTGCTAGTACTGCGGAGGTGTTGCTGGAGGATGATGAGGGTGCTACTGGCCATCCCCCCTGGCAGTATCACCCCCATCATCCATCGGCAGGATCATCCTCCTGGCAGTAGCACCCCCATCATCCACCATCAGGTTCTGCTGATGGAGGTGCTGCTGCTGGGGGGGGTTTGCTGGTGGATGATGAGGGTGCTACTGCCAGGGGGGGAGCATTAGGTAGGCATCAGTTCCCCCACTTAAGGTAGGTAGCAGTTCCCCCACATTAGGTAGGTAGCAGTTCCCCACATTAAGTAGGTAGCAGTTCCCCCACATTAGGTAGGTAGCAGTTTCCCCACATTAGGTAGCATAGATTCCCCACATTTGGTACCAGTTACCCCACATTAGGTAGTAATTTCCCCACATTAGGTAGCACAGATTTCCCATATTAGGTAGCACAGATTCCACACATTAGGTAGCACAGATTCCACACATTAGGTAGCAGTTTCCCACATTATATAGCAGCCTTCGCACATTAGGTAGCAGTTTTCCAACATTAGGTAGCAGTTTCCCCACATTAGGTAGCATAGATTCCCCACATTTATTAGTAGTTTCCCCCCATTAGGCCGCAGGTTCCCTTGCATGTTCCCCACAATAGGTCAAAGTCTCCCCACATTAGATCGCTGGTTCAAACAAACCCCCCCTCTCCCCTCACAAAAAAAACCACACACACACACAACACAGAGACACACACACACACACAGATAGATAGAGAGAGAGACACACACACAGTCAGAGAGACACACACTCACAGAGAGACACAGACACACAGTCAGAGAGACACACTCTCACAGAGAGACACACACACAGAGTCACACACAGTCACACAAAGACAAAAAGTCACACACAGACAGAGATAGCGACAGACACACACACACAAACACACACAGAGAGACACACACTCACAGACACACACACAGTCACACACACAGAGTCACACACACAAACAGAGAGAGTGAGACAGACACACACTCACTTACCCATCCAGCGCAGCGCTCCTTCTCTCCGGGCGCTCTGTGAGTGACCGTCATGTCCTCCTGCGCCGGCCCTGCGGAGGGACATCGGGACCGGCGCAACAGAAGACGTGGGGGCGCAGGCCGGTTCACTGTGCAGGGGGGGGGGGTGCTAGTACGGAGGTGCAACAAGTGAGGACCGGGGGGGGCGGGGGATGCTATTACAGAGACAGCGCAAGTGGGGGCCGGGGGGGTGCTGCTAGTACGGAGACAGGCAGCGCAACTGAGGACCGGCGGCATACCTGGTGTCACCCCATCAGGATGGTGTCACCTGGTGCGGGCCGCACCCCCCGCACCCCGGTCGCAACGCCACTGTTTGGCGGGCGCAGTAGAGGACTCAGAAGGGAAGGAGCAACAATGGGATTTTGGAAAGTGAATTTTGCAGAAATGTTTTTTGGGAGGCATGTCACATTTAGGAAGCCCCTATGGTACCAGAACAGCAGAAAACCACCCACATGGCATACCATTTTGGAAACTACACCCCTCAAGGCATGTAATAAGGGGTCCAGTGAGCCTTAACACCTCACAGGTGTTTGACGACTTTTCGTTAAAATCGTATGTGTAAATGAAAAAAATAAATGTTTTCACTAAAGGGCAGTTTTTTCCCCAAATTTACCATTTTTACAAAAGGTAATGGGAGAAAATGTCCCCCAAAATTTGTAACCCCATCTCTTCTGAGTATGGAAATACACCATGTTAGGACGTAAAATGCTCTGCTGGCGCACTACAATGCTCAGAAGAGAAGGAGCGCCATTGAGCTTTTGGAAAGCGAATTAGTTTGGAATGGTAGTCAGGGGCCATGTGCATTTACAAAGCCCCCCGTGGTGCCAGAACAGTGGACCCCCCCCCCACATGTGACCCCATTTTGGAAACTGCACCCCTCACAGAATTTAATAAGGGGTGCAGTGAGTATTTACACCCCACTGGCGTTTGACAGATCTTTTGAACAGTGGGCTCTGCAAATGAAAAATAAAATTTGTTGGGTGTGAATGCTCACTGCACCCCTTATTAAATTCTGTGAGGGGTGTATTTTCCAAAATGGGGTCACATGTGGGGGGGTCCACTGTTCTGGCACTATGGGGGCTTTGTAAACACACGTGGCCTTCAATTCCGGACAAATTTTCTCTTCAAAATCCCAATGGCGCTCCTTCTCTTCTGAGCATTGTAGTTCGCCCGCCAAGCACTTTACATCCACATATGGGGCATTTTCTTACTCAGAAGAAATGGGGTTACAACTTTTGGGGGGCTTTTTTTCCTATTTTCCCTTGTGAAAATGAAAAATTTAGGGTAACACCAGCATTTTAGTGAAAACTTTTTTTTTTTCATTTTCCCATCCAAATTTAATGAAAATTCGTCAAACACCTGTGGGTGTTAAGGCTCACTATACTCCTTGTCACGTTCTGTGAGGGGTGTAGTTTCCAAAATGGGGTCACATGTGGGTATTTATGTTTTTGCATTTATGTCAGAACCGCTGTAAAATCAGCCACCCCTGTGCAAATCACCAATTCATATGTAGTGTTTTACCCTTTATTATGTGTTAGTGTAGTGTAGTGTTTTTAGGGTACATTCGCACTGGCGGGCTACGGTGAGTTTCCCGCTAGGAGTTTGCGCTGCGGCAAAAAATTTACCGCAGCCCAAACTTGAAGCAGGAAACTTACTGTAAACCTGCCCGTGTGAATGTAGCCTGTACATTCACATGGGGGGCAAACCTCCAGCTGTTTCAAAACTACAACTCCCAGCATGTACTGACAGAGGAGTTGTACTTTTGCAACAGCTGGAGGCACACTGGTTGGAAAACCTTCAGTTAGGTTCTGTTACCTAACTCAGTATTATCCAACCAGTGTGCCTCCAGCTGTTGCAAAACTACAACTCCCAGCATGTACTGGCAGACCGTGCATGCTGGGAGTTGTACTTTTGCAACAGCTGGAGGCACACTGGTTGGTAAACCTTCAGTTAGGTTCTGTTACCTAACTCAGTATTTTCCAACCAATGTGCCTCCAGCTGTTGCAAAACTACAACTCCCAGCATGTACTGACAGACCGTGCATGCTGGGAGTTATACTTTTGCAACAGCTGGAGGCACACTGGTTGGAAAACCTTCAGTTAGGTTCCGTTACCTAACTCAGTATTTTTAGGTAGTTTGTAGTTTTGCAAGATCTGGAGGGATACAGTTTAGAGACCACTGTATAGTGGTCTCAAACTGCAGTCCTCCAGCTGTTGCAAAACTACATATTCCAGCATCCCTAAACAGCAAACAGCTGTCTGGGCATGCTGGGAGTTGTATTTTTGCAACATCTGGAGGGCTACAGGTTAGAGACCACTGTAGCCCTCCAGATGTTGCTAGGAAACGTACCGGCTTCCGTAGGATCCAGGGAGCCGTCCTCTTCTGCCGCTCGCCCGCTGCCTCCGGACGGGTAAGTGGACATCAGCGTTCGGTCCCCTTTGGTTCCCCGTTCTGCCCCGCCTATTGTGGGTGGGCAGGACAGGGAAAATGAAAGTTAACCCCCCCCCCCCGCCCCCGATCTGCTATTGGTGGTCGCGTCTAGACCACCAACAGCAGGGATAGGAGGGGTGGCACCTCTGCCACCTCACTCCTATCCCTTCAGGGGGATCGTAGGTGTCTTAGACAACCGCGATCCCCTTATATTCCGGGTCACCATAGACCCGAAATGACCCAGAATCAGCGCAAATCGCAAGTGTGACTTCACTTGCGATTTGCGCCGATCGCTGACATGGGGGGGTCTGATCACCCCCCCTAGGCATTTGGGCGGGGTGCCTGCTGATCGATATCAGCAGTCACCCCGGTCCGGTCCCCGCCCGGCGCGCGGCGGGAACCGAAATTCCCATGGGCGTATGGATATGCCCTCTGTCCTTAAGTACCAGGACGCAAGGGCATATGCATACGCCCTTCGTCCCCAACAGGTTAAAGGACAACTGTAGTGGAACACTTTTATATATGCCCGTGCCTCAAAAATAAACAAAATAAACTCATACATACCTTCCTATGAGCCCCCGTTGGTCCGGCACAGGACTCACGGTCCCGTCCCGGTTGGTGATAGGCTGAACCCACTGTCATGTAAGGAGCTCTGGCCGGCTTCTTACATGACAGTGGGCTCAGCCTTTCACAGGCCGGGGCGGGACATCGCTACGGCCGGTGATATGCCGGCGGCTCTGCGGCGTCCCCGTCCCCATGAAGTGGAATGACATCAGCACTGCCCAGGGCCGTACTGGTTGTGAAAACCAGCCCTGGAAAAAATTACATACCAGCCCCATAGTGTTGCGTCATTATACCAGCACGTCGTAATTTTCTTGTTCATAAAAGGTAAAATCATGCATTTTAAAGCATATTAGTTTCCACCACATTAGGTGCAGTATAGTTCCCCCCACATTAGGTGCAGTATAGTTCCCCCCACATTAGGTCAAGGACAAGAAGTGCTCTGTAGACTCAGGACAAGCGGGGCTCTGTACACTGAGGACAAGCGGCGCTCTGTACACTGAGGACAAGCGGGGCTCTGTACACTGAGGACAAGCGGGGCTCTGTACACTGAGGACAAGCGGGGCTCTGTACACTGAGGACAAGCGGGGCTCTGTACACTGAGGACAAGCGGGGCTCTGCACACTGAGGACAAGCGGGGCTCTGCACACTGAGGACAAGCGGGGCTCTGCACACTGAGGACAAGCGGGGCTCTGCACACTGAGGACAAGCGGGGCTCTGCACACTGAGGACAAGCGGGGCTCTGCACACTGAGGACAAGCGGGGCTCTGCACACTGAGGACAAGCGGGGCTCTGTACACTGAGGACAAGTGGGACACTGTACACTGAGGACAAGCGGAGCACTGTAATATACACCCCCCCTCATCCTTGGTCCTAACCCCCCAGCCTCCCCCCCATCAATCATAAATATACACCCCCCCTCCTCATCCTTGGTCCTAAGCCCCAAGCCTCCCCCCCATCAATCATAAATATACACCCTCCCTTCTCATCCTTGGTCCTGACCGCCCCAGCCTCCCCCCATCAATCATAATTATACACCCCCCCCCTCCTCATCCTTGGTCCTAACCCCCCCAGCCTCCCCCCATCAATCATAATTATACACCCCCCTCCTCATCCTTGGTCCTAACCCCCCAACCTCCCCCCATCAATCATAATTATACACCCCCCCTCCTCATCCTTGGTCCTAACCCCCCAGCCTCCCCCCATCAATCATAATTATACACCCCCCTCCTCATCCTTGGTCCTAACCCCCTCAGCCTCCCCCAACAATCATAAATATACCCCTTCCCTCATCCTTGGTCCTAACCCTCCAGCCTCCCCCCCCATTAATCATAAATATATACCCTCCCCTCATCCTTGGTCCTAACCCCCCAGCCTCCCCCCCATTAATCATAAATATACATCCCCCCCCCTCATCCTTGGTCCTAACCCCCAGCCCCCCCCCCCATTAATCATAAATATATACCCTCCCCTCATCCTTGGTCTTAACCCCCCAGCCTCCCCCCGCATTAATCATAAATATACACCCCCCCCCTCATCCTTGGTCCTAACCCCCAGCCTCCCCCCCACATTAATCATAAATATATACCCTCCCCTCATCCTTGGTCCTAATTCCCCAGCCTACCCCCATTAATCATAAATATACACTCCCCCCCTCATCCTTGGTCCTAACCCCCAGCCTCCCCCCCCATTAATCATAAATATACACCCCCCAACCCCCTCATCAATAATACATATACAACACCCCCCTCTCCTCAGTCTTACCTTAATCACACGCAGATCCGTCCCGCGCTCGGCAGCAGTTCCGGGCTCCCAGCTTTACGGCGGCGTGAAGACGCAGGGGGGAATGACGCTGCACGTGACGCCTCACGTGACGTCGCACGTGACTCCCCTGCGCTCCCAGGGCTGGACAGGGTGGCAGACAGAGCGGCGGACACAGACCGGAGCGGGCAGCCAATTTCCCCCCCCCCCGGACTGCGGACCTGGCCGCCCCTAAGCGGGTGCATGGTCCGCCTAGTTATAGAGCCGGGCCTGCAGGCGGCCTATACGGCCGCCTGTGCAGCCCGCTGGTCCTATTTTCATGTAGGGGCCTGGAGCCCCTGCGTTAATCCGGCCCCAAAGCGGCCCCAGGCCCAGTGGCCCACCGGGATAGATCCCGGTATCCCGGTAGGCCAGTCCGGGCCTGGCACTGCCGGACTGTGAGGCCTGTGCCGGACCAACGGAGGCTCGTAGGAAGGTATGTATGAGTTTATTTTGTTTATTTTTGAGGCACGGGCACGGGCATATATAAATGTGTTCCACTACAGTTGTCCTTTAATCCTTATTCACACTGTGTTTTGTCAGTCATGTTTTGACTTTGTTTGATACTGGATCTCCTAGGATAGAATTCTGTTCTGAGCCTTGTGCTAATCTGTCTATCTAGGAGTGAGTTAGTCTTGTGTCTGTACCCATATTTACTTGTATTTAGGATTTTTGTTTCCTCCTTGGCTAGTATCCTTATCACTCGGTGAAGAGTGCCCACTAGTTAGGAGCCTATTTGGCTTTAGTATTGATGTCCCTCCATGATTGGAGTGGGGTGTCTAGTGTGTTCCTTGTTTTGTGTCCAGTGTGAACAGTGCTCTTGTTATCCTGACCTGTTTAGTGTTCTGACATTCAGTTAACCCGTTCATCCCCTGCATCTCCTGGTTTTGTCTGCTGTTTACTTATCCTCATATCTAGTCTTGTTCATTATTATCATATCTGCCATTATCTTGATCCTGGTTCTTGAACTGTTTGTTAGTATGCTATATCCTGCCTGGTATATCTGTTTGTAGTTTTGTAGTATTCCCGTTATGTTCCTTATTTGTTTCCGGACATTTACAGTTATTTGTTTTTTTACTCTAACGCCCATACACTTTTGCGCAGTATAGGGTCCGTCCTCATTGTTGTCTATCTGTCATTTAGGGCGGTTGGGCAATAGGAAGGGACAGCGGTTGTAGGGACAGTTATTGCTCACTATCTCCCTGCTCCCTGCCCCCTTTCATTTATAAGATTTTCCACCCAGTTTTTGACATATTTTCAGGCTGTAATTAACAGAAAAGTTAAAAACTTTGGCCCAATTTTGTTCTCTTTTTTTTATCTTTAAGATACTGGTATGTGGAGGACTACTTTGAATTTGGTAGACTACAATGATGACCAGTGCTTTTGTTTAGTTTTTTTAATAAAATGGTAAACGAGGGCTGTGGGGGTGTTTTATTGTAATTAACATTTTCACTGGTGTCTGTGTATTTTTTTAATCACTTTATAAGCTTAGTAGCAGAAGCCTTCTTAAAGACGGTGTCCATTACTAAGCTAGCGTTAGCCTGTAAAAGAGCTCTTGCTAATCCCCCATTATTAGGCTGGTACCCACCACTAACAGGGGTACTGGAAAATGCTTGGAGTATAAAAAAAACTACTTAAGCTCTGGGAATGGGCAATAGCAGGTTGGCAAAATTAATGGCCCTTTCCAACCAGGTGATGCCAGCCTGCTACTGCTTGGTTTGTATCTGGTTGGTTATTAAGCCCCCTATTAAACCCCCATTTTAAATTAAAAAAAGGGATATGCTTTTCTGAATTTCCTCTGTGGATCTGTGATCTTCTGCACGGAGCAGATATAGTATGGATTTGGCACTTATGTTTATGGCAATCTGCGGCAGATATAAATGCTGTCCCATTGACAGATGGAACTTTTTTGGCGAATTGTGTCAAAAGATTGATCATTTGTCCAGAATTCAATTCTTAGTTGGAAGTTCCGTGACAAAATTTCTGATGTGTGAACAGAGCTTGTAGTTTTTACTATGTATGTTTAATATGCACTATGTATTTGGGCACAATATAACACTATCTGAGTAATGTAGTATGCACTGTGTAGTTGGGCACAGCATAACACTATTAGGGCACTGTATAACACAATATGGGCACTGTAGTATGTACTATGTATTTGGGCACTGTATAACACAATCTGGGCACTGTAGTATGTACTATGTATTTTGGCACTGTAGTATGTACTATGTATTTGGGCACTGTAGTATATGCTATGTATTAGGGCACTGTAGTATGTACTATGTGTTTGGGAACTGTAGTATATACACTATGTATTTTGGATACTGTAGTATATACACTGTGTATTTGGCACTGTAGTATATACACTATGTATTTGGGCACTCTAGTATATACACTATGTATTTGAGCACTGTAGTATATACTATGTATTTGGATACTGTAGTATATACACTGTGTATTTGGGCACTGTAGTATATATACTATGTATTTGGATACTGTAGTATATACACTGTGTATTTGGGCACTGTAGTATATACACTATGTATTTGAGCACTGTAGTATACATACTATGTATTTGGGCACTGTAGTATATACACTGTGTATTTGGGCACTGCAGTATATGTATTAAGTACTCACTGTATACAGACAGTGGTCAACCTCCTTGTGCACTGTTTATCTGAACACTGTACATCATTATTTTCTCACTACTCAATTACATAATAAAAATAACAGCCGCTAAATTTGTGAAAAAGCTTTAAGAAAAAAAAAATCTGTACAAAATAGCAAAACAAAATCCCCATCATTATGTGGCTGCAGATTCTGGGGCCATTTACATCCTTTGATGCTTTTCTACATTGACCTGAGCTGATCCAGAAGGAAGGATCAAGGTTCTGCCGGCTCCGAGCTCAGAATAAAGGGAAGAAATCTGCGGCTGATCCAAACATAGAGGAGGAAAGACAAGACATCTCCGTGTATGAGGCAAATGATGCATTTATCTCTGTGAATGGCGCAGAGCTTCCTCTTTGATGAGTTCCTGTCATTATGGGTGTTTCAGGATCTTGGCTGCCGCGGCGTTAGTTTGGCTGTAAATATCCGAATATCTCTTCTCATATTTCCTTCTAATCACAGCAGCTGGAAATGGGGGACATGTTTATTACTGCATTGTCACCCGGGGGGAGGACACCGCCAAAATGGAAGCTACAGAGACAAGAGTCCAAAATAAACCAAAAGACACATGATACCGGGGAACTCCTACAGCGCTGGATCAAAGAATATAGAAGGGAATGGCATAAAAAAAGATATTCTGCTATGTCAAAAACATCAAAAACGTATTTTACGGAGTTGTAATTAACAACAGGGGGCAGTATTATAGTAGCTATATTCTTGTATATAGCAACAGTATTATAGTAGTTATTTTCTTGTATATAGGAGCTGTATTATAGTAGCTATATTCTTGTATATAGGAGCAGTATTATAGTAGTTATATTCTTGTATATAGGAGCTGTATTATAGTAGTTATATCCTTGTATATAGGAGACAGTATTATAGTAGTTATATTCTTGTATATAGGAGGCAGTATTATAGTAATTATATTATAGTAGTTATATTCTTGTATGTAGGAGGCAGTATTATAGTAATTATATTCTTGTATATAGGAGGCAGTATTATAGTAATTATATTCTTGTAAATAGGAGGAGTATTATAGTAGGGGGATTGAGTTTATTTTTGTTTGTTCCTGGAGACTATTCTGACTCATCCCATTCTAGTCTAGTGTTACCTGTACTCTGTATGTTATAATTCCTGTTTGTTCATGGAGTCTATGCTGACTCATTCGTTTCCCAGTCTTGTGTTCTGGACCTAATCTGTTGCTCTATATTTATATCCTGTTTGGTTGATCTGATCTTTAGAGTTTGTTAGTACATCCACTGATCATAGAGTTCATGATCACTGAATTAGTTTCCTCTGTGCTTTACCATTGGTCTATAGTGTCCTCTGTGCCTACTTACTGATCTGTATCCTCTGAACTTTATCTGTTTATGTCAGTTATCTGAGTTCAGTATTTATAGTGTTCTATGTTCCTGCAATGTTTCTGGCTCGTGACCGACTGTGTATTATTAGGGATCCTGAAGGATGTCCTCCCAGACCTGGACTAAAGCATCCGCCAACTCCTGGACAGTCTGTGGTACAACATGGCGTTGGTGGATGGAGCGAAACATGATGTCCCAGATGTGCTCAATCGGATTCAGGTCTGGGGAACGGGCGGGCCAGTCCATTGCATCAATGCCTCCCTCTTGCAGGAACTGCTGACACACTCCAGCCACATGAGGTCTAGCTTTGTCTTGCATTAGGAGGAACCCAGGGCCAACTGCACCAGCATATGGTCTCACAAGGGGTCTGAGGATCTCATCTCGGTACCTAATGGCAGTCAGGCTACCTCTGACAAGCACATGGAGGGCTGTGCGGCCTCCCAAAGAAATGCCACCCCACACCATTACTAACCCACCACCAAACCCGTCATGCTGGAGGATGTTGCAGGCAGCAGAACGTTCTCCACGGCATCTCCAGACTCGTCTGTCACATGTGCTCAGTGTGAACCTGCTTTCATTTGTGAAGAGCACAGGGTGCCAGTGGCGAATTTGCCAATCTTGGTGTTCTCTGGCAAATGCCAAACGTCCTGCACGGTGTTGGGCTATAAGCACAACCCCCACCTGTGGATGTCTGGCCCTAATACAACCCTCATGGAGTCTGTTTCTGACCGTTTGTGTGGACATATGCACATTTGTGGCCTGCTGAAGGTCATTTTGCAGGGCTCTGGCAGTGCTCCTTCTGCTCCTCCTTGCACAAAGGCGGAGGTAGCGGTCCTGTTGCTTGGTTGTTGCCCTCCTACGGCCTCTTCCACGTCTCCTGATGTACTGGCCAGTCTTCTGGTAGCGTCTCCATGCTCTGGACACTACGCTAACAGACACAGCAGACCTTCTTGCCACAGCTCACATTGATGTGCCATCCTGGATGACCTGCACTACCTGAGCCACTTGTGTGGGTTGTAGACGCCGTCTCATGCTACCACTAGAGTGAAAGCACCGCCAGCATTTAAAACTGGCCAAAACATCAGCTAGGAAGCATAGGAACTGAGAAGTGGTCTGTGGTCACCACCTGCAGAACCACTTTATTGGGGATGTCTTGCTAATTGCCTATAATTTCCACCTGTTGTCTGGTCCATTTGCACAACAGCATGTGAACTTGACAGTGTGATTTCACAGAAGTGTGATTGACTTGGAGTAACATTGTGTTGTTTGAGTGTTCCCTTAATTTTTTTCGAGCAGTGTAGTTATATTCTTGTACATAGGCGGTAGTATTATAGTAGTTATATATATATATATATATATATATATATATATATATATATATATTTAGAGGACAGTATTATAATATTTTTAGTATGTATGTAGAAATAGTAAATTGAATGCAAATGGTTGTATGTTTCAAGACTCATCAGGTATTTTAGTTGTAATACAGACCCTAAAAAAAGAAATCACTGATATTCCAGACTGCTGAGACACAATTAGCTCCTAGCAGGCTATAACTACCCCTCCCCCTTACTACAATAAATACTTAAATAATAACTGACACAACAACAATTTAACTTTTCCGTGGGTGGGGATCGGCCACAGCTTTATTTATAAAATTACTTATATAAATAACAATTTAACTGTAACAAAAACACCGATTGGCTTCTTACCAACCCGAGAGGTGCTGCCACACCGTCCTGTGTGGAGGTCTACCCCGGGTTGACCCCGCTTTCACCGTCTTCTTACCGCCAAGCTGTGACTTACAATAAACAAAGATACAAAAAGGGAGGGAGGGAGGGCAAAACTCCGGGTCCTGGGCAGATTGAGGGGGGAAGGGAGGCACCACAGCTATAAATACCCAGGGGTGGGCCTCTGAAAGCCCGGGAAACTATTACACCCCTGATTGGTGCACTCCTTCCCCCCACCCATGGGACATACCACTGTAGCCATTTGCAAGTTTTACAGGCGGGGGAGGGGGCTAAAACCTTGCCTGTATATTTCTTAACCCCTTAACTGCTCACCAGTCAGGGGGCAAGCTAGTTATGCACAGCTTGCCCCTCCAGACTGCTGAGACACAATTAGCTCCTAGCAGGCTATAACTACCCCTCCCCCTTACTACAATAAATACTTAAATAATAACTGACACAACAACAATTTAACTTTTCCGTGGGTGGGGATCGGCCACAGCTTTATTTATAAAATTACTTATATAAATAACAATTTAACTGTAACAAAAACACCGATTGGCTTCTTACCAACCCGAGAGGTGCTGCCACACCGTCCTGTGTGGAGGTCTACCCCGGGTTGACCCCGCTTTCACCGTCTTCTTACCGCCACGGAGGAGACCAGTTAGCCCTACACTGGGCTCCGACCCCCACCCAAGAGATAGTGGATAGCCAACACCTGGGGCCACCTCCAGCCCCCCAGCACACCCAACACATTTCCTCTCCAGGAAATCCGCTCAGCGCTTTTCCTCTCCAGGAAATCCGCTCAACACTTTTCCTCTCCAGGAAATCCGCTCAACACTTTTCCTCTCCAGGAAATCCGCTCAACACTTTTCCTCTCCAGGAAATCCGGGTACCTGCCACCAGGACCAATTTTTTAAATTTATTTATTCATTTATTTATTTTTTTTTTTTTTTTTTTTTTTTATAACCCGTGTGAACTCATCACTCAGACTCGCCCATACACCGAAGGGTGCTGCAGCACTCGCACCACCTCGAAAGCCGCTCTCAAAACAAAAACACACCTGGGAAACATCAAACTGGGCGAATGTAGCAACACAACATGCAGATCGCCCGCGGCCGTCGTGCAGCGCTACCCTCTCCGGAAACCCAGCCACCTCCGCCGGCCCCGATACAAAAGAGAGCAAATCCAGAACTCACAAAACAGTAATTCACGGACCCTCATGGAGCACGAGCTGCGTGTCACGGATCGCCTAAACAGGCTCGGACCGACGGGCCTTTATTAGTTTTATTTTACATTTTATTTTTTTTAAACTTTTACCATGAAACGCACAAAATAGGCACCCAAAAACACAGACACCCAAGTCCCATGGAAGGAGACGAGGAGAAAGAAAAAGTGCCCCATCCACATAGCCCTGAAAAAAGCTAGCGCAAAAACTCGGATCAGAAAACAACGCAAAAGCGACAACCAAAAACCTGCAGCCGCCACTAAGCGACCCAAAAACAGATAGGAAAAACCGGTCGCCGACAGCAAGGCCACCCACTCGCGGGCCCAGCCCCTATGTATACACCACCCGCAAAGCAGAAAGAAAATCACCCCCTGCCATGTGCCGTGCAGCACAGCGGGAAAGCCACCCAACTTTTTATTTATTTATTTTTTTAGATTATTTATTATTTTCATTTTATTTTTATTTTTAGCTGATTCACATGAACAGGTGAAGATCCCACATTACATACTCAGAATGTTATTTGGATACACTGAGAACACTGCCCAAATCTCGAACCTCCTTGGAGAGGTGACACAGCAGATAACTTCCGTTATCACATCCTATTAAAACGAAACAGGAAATCAAACATTAGCCTCGTAAGGTCACTGCAAAGGGCATTCCAGGTACCGAAACCAATATTTATTTATTACTTTTTTTTTTTATTATTTTTTTTATTTTTTTTTATGTTTTTATCCCCTGTCCACAGACCCTTTAGAACCTCCGGGACCCCCCACGACTGTAGATAGACATCCCGGCCTCCACACCAACACCAACCACCTGCAAGTACCGTAAAAGACTGGAACCCACAGCCCCAGCCCGTGAGTGCGACCAAGTCGCAGGAGCCACCAAAGCGGACCACAAATTACACCACTCTCCCCGATGACCCACGGGCCGGCCACACAAGCAACCCTCCGGAACTACAGCCAGAGAAAACAGGACAAAGCGTCAACACCCAATACCGACCCAGGGAGCATAGCCCTGAAAGAAATTGTAACCCCAAACAGCGAAGCACTAGATGCAACAGACAGAGCACAGGAAGAAAAACACGCCCCGTGATCACTCAAATCACACACTAGAAAAGAAGAAAAGCATCACAAAATTAGCGCGCAACCAAGCGCAGGGGACTTGCAACCCACACAGTAACGTTACAAGCCTAGAACATGAGCTGCCGAAGCAAGCACCACTGACTACCAAGACCCAGGGGTAAACCACCCCACAGCACCACTGGAAAACCAAACACCACACCAACAACCGACCAAACCAGCCACATCCGAGAACAAAGCGAGCTCCCCGTGCAGGGAACTGAAAGCAGGCCAGGCCACCGCATGACCCTTGAAAAAACCCCAACCAACCGAAATGTCAGCCCAAAGCGTACCAGGGGCACATATGCGGGGGGCCCAAATACCAGACACCCTCGGCGGCCAAAGACAACCTGCAGGAAAAAACTCCGCCCAGAACCATATTCCATGCGGAACTTACAGTAAACCAGCAAGGACCGGAACAGGGGCACCTAGCGAGCCCCGAGGAAACCAAAGCAGAGAAAACGCAACCACTCCCCGTCCACAGGAAAACTGCAGACCAACGCCAACGCGGCATGCGGAAGACCGCAACAAACCACACCCCAACAAGCGTAGAGCACAGGAGTATCCCCCTCCGGAAAACCACCACAAACAAAAGAAACCACGAGGAAAGACAAACTGAGACTCAAAGCGAAACCTACCCACCGCCACATCAGCTAAAGCACCCAGCACGACATACAGGAGTCCCATGCCTACCAAAGATCGGGAGCAAAACAGGAGAAAACATCAGACAATACACTAGGACAAACAGAGCAGCGGAGAGGGACTACAACTAGTGACGGAGAGAAACACCAAACAAAGGGGGAGAAAACCAAAAGAAACAAAACCGTAACTGGGTGCCACCGATTCAAAATAAAGAACAAGCCTCAGGAGCTAAATCCACAAAACCCGGTCATCCAGAGCGTAAGGCCAAAAGACCACTCACCTAAGCGTGCACCGCAGAATTGATACCACACCAAAGCACCCCGTCAAGAAAAGACGTACCCAACTCACAACCAGAGACCAACATAGACATACACCAATATCCGAGACCCAAAACCAACAAACCCACAGGAACAAAAGGTGGAAACTACCAGAACAGCCATAAGCACACTAACCGGGGAAGGAGAGGGAACCAACCCAGCTAGCCAGTTGAAGACAACTGGCCCGCCAAAGCCCCAAGGGCAGGCACGAAAATAGAGCCCCCCCCCTGCCCCCCCGCAACAGCACACTCACTAAGTCCAGAAGATGGAGAAGGCACAAAAGCAGGACGAACCACTTTACCACCGCAGGCGTTGAACAAGGCACGCTGGAGACCACCTGGTTGCGGGTACTCTGCCGCCGCCCGGAATGGCGCCGGGAAACCAGCAGCAGAGAACTCAGGAAGAGGGACAGCAGCGGAGAGGGTTTGGGGTGCAGTGGCTGCCTGAACCATGCGCCGTGATCCGAAGTTTACAGCGATACAATTATCGCGTCAAACAGAGTTGCGATATATATATATATTTTATTTATTATTTTTCCTTTTTTTTTTTTTTTTTTATAGGTATGAAAAGTGACCAAAACACGCTATATGGGACTAGTAAAATTTATATATTTAATTTTCAATTCGCGCTTACACGCGGATCAAATGAGGATATATAACTTGATAGCGCGGACATTGACGCACGTGGCAATACCACATGTGCCTGTGTATTGAAATCTACACAGTTTGTACTTTTTTTTTTTTTTTTTTTTGTTTTATTGTAATTTTTCTTTTATTTTTTTCTTTTTTTATTTTAATTCTTTTGTATTTTTTTTTTTTTTTTTACTTTTATCAATTAATTATTTATTTTTAAAATTAATTAAGTAAATTCTTATTTTTTTTTTTTTTTTTTTTTTTACTTTTATCAATTAATTATTTATTTTTTAAATTAATTAATTAAGTAAATTTTTATTGTTATTTTTTTTTTTTTTTTTTTTTTTTGCGCATACGCCATTGAAGGAATGCTGCAATCGAAGACATATTTAGATAGTACGGACATGTACGCACGCAGCGATACCATATACATGCTTGATGTAATACAGTTTTTATTTTATTTATTCATTTAATTAATATCAGTTATGTATTTATATTTTAATTCACGTTTTTATGTATGGGGGAAAAAAGGGGGGGGGGAGGAGTGATCTAAACATTTATCATGGCAAGGGTTAAAATTTTTTTTTTTTTTTTTTTTTTTTATTTTTTTTTTTTTTTTTTTTTTTTTTTTTTTTTTTTGTTGTGTGCAATGCTATAGCTCCATAGGGAGCCATAACACTGCACACACAGATCACTTGCCATGTATTAACATGGCAATGATCTGGGTTGTCAGTGATTGATTGCTCAAGCCTGAATTTCAGGCTTGGAGCAATCAATCCACGAGCGGACGCGCAGGAGGCAGGTGAGTGACCCTCCTGCTGCGTTCCAGCTGATCGGGACATCGCGATTTTATCGCGATGGTCCCGATCAGCCCGCTGAGCAGCCGGGATGCGTACAATTACATTTTCAGACGCGGCGATCAAATCTGAACGCCGCGTCTAAAGAGGTAATGCCGGACATCTGCCAGATCGGCGATGTCCGGCATTAGCAGGGGTCCTGGTTGCTAACAGCAACCGGGATCCGCCGGCTACAATGCGCGCTCACATTGTGAGAGCGCATTATAGCTGGGGACGCGCAAATGGACGTTACTAAACGTCCATTTGCGCAAAAGGGGGGTTAACGCAGCAGCCACCGAGGGGCCGCCACCTCCAGAGTGGAGGGGACAAGGGGGGGGGGGGTGGTGAAGGAGACCGCAACAGGGGAGGGGGGGTGAGTGGGCGCATACAGGGGGGAAAAAGAGACGGACGGGGCAAGGAGAAATCAGAGCCTGCTCCAGGAGCACGCACGGAGGAGGGATCAAAGCACAGGCAGGGGAGAGGGCAAGAGGACTGGACAGGGCTCACAGGGATTACAGAAGGAAGGGAGGGCAGGACTAATAAGAGGTCCGCCAGCCTTCCGAGCCCGCCATGGACGCAACAGGAGGGGAGGCCAGCTCAGCCACAAGGGCGCATGCCAGCCCCCCCCTCCTGCTCCATCCAGGCCATAAATAAGGGGCAGCAACATACCCACCAGCAGACAAAACTCCGGGTCCTGGGCAGATTGAGGGGGGAAGGGAGGCACCACAGCTATAAATACCCAGGGGTGGGCCTCTGAAAGCCCGGGAAACTATTACACCCCTGATTGGTGCACTCCTTCCCCCCACCCATGGGACATACCACTGTAGCCATTTGCAAGTTTTACAGGCGGGGGAGGGGGCTAAAACCTTGCCTGTATATTTCTTAACCCCTTAACTGCTCACCAGTCAGGGGGCAAGCTAGTTATGCACAGCTTGCCCCTCCATAAAACATATTCAGCTTAATCCTCACTAAGAAAATAAAAATCGTTTTATAATCCCTCAAAAAATACCTCATTTGCAGCGTCTTGCTGTTCTGCAGGAAACATCAAATAGCCGACAAAAATTAAAGACTGGGAGGAAGATCTCCACTGTGTCGGCATATACTAAAGATTGCAAGAAAGAAATCTTACCGGTAGGAACAAGAAATGAACAGCTGCCCCCCCCCCCAAAAAAAAAATATACCCCAGCAAAATGTTTCCAATGATAACTGCGCCGATCATGAGGCGCACACACAAATCCCCGGCTTTCATCAGGAAACAAAGCGAGGACGGAACAAACAATGTGGGAGATAAACCGAAATCACACTATTGTTTTGTTGCACAAAGATATATTGGCAGCTGATAGCTATCAAATATTCCGTACTCTCTATGGCAGGAAGCCATGTGAGACTGCATGCAAAATATGTGTGCGAGAACTGGGAGCCTATGGGACAAGTTAAGACCCTAGTTTTTGCTAAAGTAAAACTTTGGCTGACAGCATCCCCAATGGTGCCGTTACTGACAGCTCCCGCTCCACCATTCTAGTGTACTGCCTATGTGGATACAGAGGCAGCGAAGCGTTGCTGGGGTCAGGGCCGGTTCTACCTATAGGCAAAATAGGCAGCTGCCTAGAGCGCCCTCTTGATGGGGGCGGCACTCTGCCCGCTGCAAGAAAGTAGCCAGCATCCAAAGCACTCGCTGCTTATCTGAAGCACCCACCCAGCCAGCACCACCATTGCAACCCCATAGCACCCCCCCTCCCCGGTACCATAATAATCTGCATTCTTCAGGCTGCTGGAGGAGCGCAGTGCAACCTCCGAGGCCAGACAGGCAGGTCCTGACATCACGCATGCCTCCATACCTCCGCCCCATGAGGAGGTTTGCTACAGTATGTCACCCCAGTAACAAGGTGGGGCGTGTCAAGGGTGGATCCAATGTGTGTGGTCAGGAAAGGCAAAATTAGCTTTCACCTAGGGTGACAAAATCTTGCACCAGCCCTGGCTGGGGTGACACCATTTCTGGATAACTTCCTGCTTGGTGGTGTCACCCGGTGTGATCCGCATCCCCCTAGCAATGCCGCTGGACAGCCCACTCAACCAATCACTGGCTACAGTAATGTCCCGTCTCAGCCAGTGATTTGGTGAGGGGCTATTATTTGCGCTCGTCTAGAAAGGCGTGGCCATGATTGCGCCAGGGACAGGTAAGTAGGACAGGCTTCGTACAGGACATCCTGTGGATAGGGGATAAGTTCAGTTTTCTGGAGTATCTATTTAAAATGACATTGATATTTTAATTAAGCCTATGGTTAGTATTAACCATCGATACAACCCCAGAATTCTGTTGGTCAGCATAATGAAGTTGTCTTGGCACTGCTGTGGGTGCCACTTTCCCTTCATTATTTACCTAGTCACAATGGCTTGAGTTAGTGCCTATGCACAATGAGAAAATTCAGCCAGGAATTCCCCTGCCTTTATCCACGCTGTCCGTAATTAGACAATATTTTGCACAGTTTTACCATGAGTTTTACCATGGAACAAAAGGGGTACTCCACTACTTTAAAACTTACCCCCTATTGGCAGGATAGGGCATAAGTGTCTGATCGTGGGGGTCCAACCTCTGGGATCCCCCGTGATCTCCAGTACGGGCCTCGTCTCTCCATGTGCATGGAGCGGCATGTCGGCACACTGCCCATGTATCTCCGGCAATTCCATAGAGAATGCATGGAGCAAGAGAGTGAGAAAGAGAGATACAGGGCCCCAGAGGTCACACCCCGACCAGCTCATAGGGGATACATTTTAAAGTAGGGCGGAACCCCTTTAAAGGAAAATATTTTATTTTTATTTTTTTAACCCCTTAAGGACTCAGGGTTTTTCCGTTTTTGCACTTTCGTTTTTTCCTCCTTACCTTTTAAAAATCATAACCCTTTCAATTTTCCACCTAAAAATCCATATTATGGCTTATTTTTTGCGTCGCCAATTCTACTTTGCAGTGACATTAGTCATTTTACCCAAAAATGCACAGCGAAACGGAAAAAAAAATCATTGTGCGACAAAATCGAAAAAAAAACGCCATTTTGTAACTTTTGGGGGCTTTCGTTTCTACGCAGTGCATATTTCGGTAAAAATTACACCTTATCATTATTCTGTAGGTCCATACGGTTAAAATGATACCCTACTTATATAGGTTTGATTTTGTCGCACTTCTGGAAAAAATGATAACTACATGCAGGAAAATTTATACGTTTCAAAATGTCATCTTCTGACCCCTATAACTTTTTTATTTTTCCACGTATGGGGTGGTATGAGGACTCATTTTTTGCGCCGTGATCTGAAGTTTTTATCGGTATGATTTTTGTTTTGATCGGACTTTTTGATCACTTTTTATTCATTTTTTAATGATATAAAAAGTGACCAAAATACGCTTTTTTGGACTTTGGAATTTTTTTGCGCGTACGTCATTGACCATACGGCTTAATTAATGATATATTTTTATAGTTCGGACATTTACGCACGCGGCGATACCACATATGTTTATTTTTTATTTTTTTTACACTGTTTTATTTTTTTTATGGGAAAAGGGGGGTGATTCAAACTTTTATTAGGGAAGGGGTTAAATGACCTTTATTAACACTTTTTTTTTACATTTTTTTTGCAGTGTTATAGGTCCCATAGGGACCTATAACACTGCACACACTGATCTCTAATGCTGATCACTGGCGTGCATTAACACGCCTGTGATCAGCATTATCGGCGCTTGACTGCTCCTGCCTGGATCTCAGGCACGGAGCAGTCATTCGTCGATCGGACACCGGGGAGGCAGGTAAGAGCCCTCCCGGTGTCCGATCAGCTGTTCGGGACGCCGCGATTTCACCGCGGCGGTCCCGAACAGCCCGACTGAGCAGCCGGGTCACTTTCACTTTCACTTTAGAAGCGGCGGTCAGCTTTGACCGCCGCTTCTAAAGGGTTAATACCGCACATCGCCGCGATCGGCGATGTGTGGTATTAGCCGCGGGTCCCGGCCGTTGATTAGCGCCGGGACCGACGCGATATGATGCGGGATCGCGGCGCGATCCCGCTTCATATCGCGGGAGCCGGCGCAGGACGTAAATATACGTCCTGCGTCGTTAAGGGGTTAAATCAACTGGTACCAGAAAGTTAAACAGATTTGTAAATGACTTCTATTTAAAAATCTTAATCCTTTGAGGACTTATCAGCTGCTGTTGTTGTTTTCTTTTTTAATTTATTTTCTGTCTGTCCACAGTGCTCTCTGCTGACACCTCTGTCCATGTCAGGAACTGTCCGAAGTAGGAGCAAATCCCCATAGCAAACCTCTCCTGCCCTGGACAGGTTGGAGATCCACTGATCAAACATTGTGTAAAGATATATGTCCCAGAGAACCCTTTTAATCCACTGATCTCCAAACTGTGTCCCTCCATATGTTGCAAAACTACAACAAGCTAGGAGTTGTAGTTTTGTAACATCTGAGGGGCCACAGTTTGAAGAACACCGGTTTAAACCACTAAATGGAGCCCACCATCTGCTTCCCCAGTGAACATTCAGTCGCATTATCACAGAAAAATGTTTGCTATTATTTATTATAATTAGTTATATAACCAAAAAAATATTGGAATGTTGACTTGGAGCCCAAACAGGAATCTCTCCCACTCATCGCCGTTCAGTATTTTTGCCTTGTAATCTCCATGGAAATGCATACACATTCCAAGTCTATCTACCATTCCACTGGAAGCCACAGTTTGGGCCATGAAGTCCTTCACCACCCGTAGGCATCAAATTGGTTGAGCTGTACCGCCACATCTTAGGACTAATAATATCAAGGGGACATGTTCCGTTCTCCACAAAGTCTCAATCTCACTTTGTTGCACGCGCCAAAAAAAAAAAAAAAAAGATAAAGAATCCTGCCTGGTAACCATCACGAAATTTGTTGATGCACAGTTTATGTTCTCCGATTGGCCCGCGGTGTCTCTTCGACTATAGTGTACCCATCAGCGCCACCCCCACACTTGTCAAAACAGCACTTTAAAAACCCTCCAGAACGTCGCGTAGGGGAAGATCATCTAGCATCACATTTCTCAACACATACAATGTGTGCAACGTACAGTAGATTCTTCGTTGTGTATTTCTTTTGTATAATATATTCTAGACAGGCACTACACACTCCCTGGTGTGATGGAATCCACCGTCTCTTGGCTATAACTCAAAAAAGTTTGGCTATACAATCATTAGGAGGATATTTTCATTGTCCTGTTTCTACTTCTCCGAGAAAAAAGTAAGCAATTTTAAAACTTTAAAATCTAAATAAAAAAAAATTTTAACTTTTTTTGGGGGGAGGGACGGGACATCTCCATCCATACCCCTTAAACGGTATAAACGATGCACAAGTATTGAGCTTTCTTGTTGAAAGGGGGTTGACTCGATGACCGATGGCCCTTAACTTCGGCCTCGAAAGAGTGCATTTCTTGGTGGATGTTTAAGGTGTAACCTTAAAAAAAAACATACCTAGAGATTCTTATAAAATGTTCCTACATCTTCCTAAAACACAAACATTTATATAACATAGGCAGTCGTCCTAACATCCGACAGGTCGCTCCAACAAACTCCGGCATTGTTGTAACATTCCGTTACAGGAAATGACATTCCAGAACAGGAAATGACGGGCGTTGTGGAGTTTTTTGCCTACCGCAGTTGTGTGCTTTGTGTTTATTTTTTTAAATTCAAAATTACATGTAACGAGTAAACAGCTCCGTGACAGTTCTCCGGTGGCCACCATAATTTTATAGGTCACGTTTCCCTCCCCCGATAAGACAGGCTTCAGACTGGTGTAGTGCGCCTGTTGGAAGGATTGTTGTGTAGGGACTCCTTGTAGTCTTTAGGGATGGAGTTGTGAACTTGAAGAAAGTTATGCTCCCTCTCGGAATTCAGTAAGGAACCCACAGTCATCTTGGTAGGATCTCGGGCAGTTAAGGTATAGAGGGAGATGTCGCTGGTGGGAATGGGGTTAAAACTTTTGCCTACGGGGGAAGGGTCTCTAGAGCGAGGCTCTGTAGAACGGGAGCTGGAACGCCTGCGGAAACGATACCGGTAACTTGGTATCCGGGTGAAGGCAGATTTCTTAAAAAGGTCGGAATGGGATTTAGCTCTTATTTGCCGATGCTTTTCGATGAACA
The DNA here is from genome assembly GCF_029499605.1 of Hyla sarda. Classification (NCBI taxonomy): domain Eukaryota; kingdom Metazoa; phylum Chordata; class Amphibia; order Anura; family Hylidae; genus Hyla; species Hyla sarda. The sequence continues at coordinate 208,683,317 of NC_079196.1, forward strand.
TGTGTACGGCCAAGACTCCCACCATTTCAGCAATAATGAACGACAGGGCCCCGAAATAAAAGGACCAACCGTACGAATAGTTGCTCTTCTTGGAGTCGCTCTGGCCGGGGTCTCCGGCGTTGGCAGAAATGTAGACGATTATTCCAATAATGTTACTCAGACCTGGAAGAGAAATGATGGGCATTGGGAAACGGTTGTCGGCCTTAATAGTCACATTAGGCCACCGAGACACGGATACACCGGCAAGATCGCAAGGTCATATCTGTGTTGGGATCAACATGGGCCACAGTCAATCCAATGACCCAAATGTGGTCCCTTGCTGACAGGGAATTCAATGGGGGTGGTGCCGATTTGAGCACAAATACGTGGGCAGCTGATTTTGAGATTTTGCCAATGTAGCCGTGTCTCAGAGGCATGATCTAAATAAGTGGTCTCCAAACAGTGACCCTCCAGCTGTTGCAAAGCTACAACTCCCAGCATGTCCGGACAGCCGTTGGCTGTCCAGGCATGCTGGGAGTTGTACTTTTGCAGCAGCAGGAGGGCCACAGGGGACCTCTGATCTAAATAAAAAAGTATATTTTTGTAATATTGGAACACACCAGAACCCCATACAGGAGTGCCTACTCACCTGCGGAAACAAAGAAGATCCCCGCGCTGAGAATGACATTGTGCTTGTTTTTGTAAAATTCACTTGCGGCAACACAAAGACCCCCGAAGAATAGAAGGCCCACGCTGAGGATAGGAAAGATGCTGGAAGCTCGTACAGCCCCTAAAGGAAACAGAGATGGGCTGTGTGTTTATACAGAGCAGAGAACAGAAACTATGGCAAAATAAAGGGGTGGAATTGTAAGCTCTTGGGCCCCAATGCTAAATCTATAGAAGAACCCCCACCCCACGCCACCATGTGCCATGGAAAATGCTGATATGTTCCTAAGAGGTAAAGGGGCCTCTGTTCCCTATGGTATCAGTATACCTACTTAACCCACTGTGGATTTGATGCTGTGGAGTTAATCAATATAAATAAGGGTGCATGCACTACGTTTTTGCAATACAGTTCCCGTATCAGGTTTTTGATGAAAAACGGATTCCTCAAAATCGGACTAAACTGTATTAAAATGTGTCTACAAATTTCAACCCTTATACGGTTAAAAACTGTATACGGTTTAAAAAATGATGTCCGGTTGCATCTGTTTTTTTAAAGAAAAAAAACGTATACGTTTTTAACTTTTTACTCCATTTTGAATAAAGTTTCACTTGTTTGATTGAAATTCCAAGAAAAAAATTGTGCAAAGTCAAAAACCGTATAGTGAAAACCGGATGGAACTGTACGCACATACAGTTCTGTACGGTTCCCATTGACTCCCATGTTAAAAAAAAACTGTATACGGTTTAATACGGTTTTTCACCGGAACATAAAAACGTGGTACGCTACGGTTTTGGGTACGGGTAAAAAAAACGGACAAAGACTTGTAAGGAAAGAGAGAAGCTCCACCCAGAGCTTATATGGGGGAGACTAGCACCTGGTCACTGGTACCTCCTGGGTAACAATCACATGACAAGTCACATGGAAAACAGTCTTTAAATTACAACTCTTTCTGAACACATTACATGGTATAATACATTAGAAACATATTTACATGGGGACAGATACAAGGGGGCCCAGGGGACACTGTAGGGATGCTTCCTCACAGGGCAGCAAGGGTATTGGGTAACACCTCCCATACTGGGCCACCACAAACACCCCCTCTTGAAAACAGTCGTCTTTGGCACCCAGTCCTTGAGGGCGGATGACTAACAGTGGCCACTGAGGCCTAGTGACAGTTCCTGGAGCACATTGATATAAAATGTTCTTCACAGGTCTGGATAGTTAATAACAACAGGGGATGAGTCCATGTAGCACTTTAGAAAAGTCCATGCATGCTCCTTTGGGAATTAAATTGGTAGACACATGGGATTCATTACACTCTAGACACTGAAACACATAAATTGCGGATTGGGCTGCCGGAGGCTATGTACCTAATACCTTAGCTACTGGGGCCCTTCAGTACTAAAACACTTCTCCCCAGAACTTTATATATATTTTATACAACACACCATTGTTACCTCTATATACAGCATTTCTGTCACTCTATGTGTTCTACTTAAGTTGCAGGGGAACCCTCTGGCCAGGAAATCACCCTGTACACAGGGACAGGAAAAATGTTAGATACATTTAAACATTTCGACAATATGGACAAGTTAGATACAGTACTGACTAGACATTTTGACTAACTCATATATACATTATATAGACTGACTAAATTAGTTGGATTATGTGTGATACTGTTTTTACTCCCCATATCTAGTGGGAAGCTGTCCTTGAGTAAACCTTTGTGATCTATGCAACACCACCTCGGGGAAATCAGGAACTCTTGCGTCTTCTGGAGCTCTTGGAACTTCCGAGGCCACAGCTGGTTCATCCTCAGCGAACTCAGGAGCTGGTATTAATTCAGGACTGGTAGGGCCCAGAGTCGCTGGCATCTATGCTGGAGAGGCTGGAGACAGAATTGGTTCTCTAGAGACAAGTGTATAGACTGGAGCCAATGGTGACAAGACTGGGACTGGTGTAGAGACTAGAGTAGGTTGAACCAGCCCCGGTGCTGGTGAGACACAGAAGAGCGTAGGCTGGGTTGGAGAAAACATAGGGAAATCCATGGATGGGTGGATTCCCTCGTCTGGAACGTACTCTCTCGCAGGTCTGACAGCTGGAGGAGGTGACGCTGGGAGCACTGGTAGATCTTCTTTCAGGCACAACTTGATTCGATTTTAGTGATTTACTTGCGGCTCATACCCAAGCTTTTGTACTTCGTATACATCAGAGCCCGTCACCGTGTATGGTTCTATCTCCCAGATAGAGTCTAACTTGTGGGTCCACGGAAACTTCCCCAGCCAGACTTTATCGCCCAATTGAAGTGGTTTGGCAGAAGCATGACAGTTATAATCCTCCTGTTGTCTCTGCTGATCCTCGCCCATCTTCTTGCTGACAATTTCTTTGGCCCCTTGGATTCTTCTCTCGTGGTCAGAGGCCCACTCCAGGGAGACTTGCGGAGAGTTGTTGAACAGGGTTTGAAGCCTAAATGTTCGGTCTTTAGGCAGCGGCCCATGTTGTCCCACATCAAGTAGAAAGGGGTGTATCCCATAGAACAATGGACTGTGTTATTATAGATCTCCAATAGTTTGGGCAGCAGTCGGGGCCACTCTTCTTGTCTTTACACAGAGGCTGCTCACAATATGTTGATAAAGACTTGATTGATGCACTCACAGAGCCCGTTCCCCTTGGGTGGTAAGCAGCAGTCTGAAGTTTCTTGCAGGCATGGAATTGACACAGCTCTTGGAAGAGTTGGGCCTCGAAGGCCATTCCACGGTGCATTAGGACAAATTCCCGACACCCAAGGGCTTGCACCCAATTGGAGTAGAACATATGGGCCGCTGTCTTGGCTGTGAGGTCTTTAACGGGTACAACGACAACCCATTTAGAGAAGTGATCCACCATGGTGAGAGCATAAGTGTACCCGGACCGGGTAGGAGACAACTTGTCATGGTCATGCGCGACCTTTTGTGCACAAACAGTCGCTTCCTCTATCACCAAAGATGTTTCAGTTCGTAGTCACACCAGCATAGACGGCTTGGTACCTTTTGTTCGCCAGAAGGTAGTCCAACAGATCCCCCATGACTCGACTTTCATCCTGAAGAGTCTTCCAGGTGTATAGGTCTTCTTTAACCTTATCGGACCTGGGTTCACAGTCCACGAGGGCAGTCACAACATTCTGATTCACGAACCGTTGATCGAATGGGGGCATCTCCACGTCTTCCCACACGTCTTCAACAGGGGGTTTTTCGCCAGGGCTCATCCTAGACAGTATGTCGGCATTGACATTCGACTTGCCGCTTCTGTACTTGATGGTGAAACTGTAATTGGCTAATCTTGAAGCCCAACGCTGCTCAATCGCACCCAACTTGGCAGTGTTCAGGTGGGCCAACGGGTTATTATCCGTGTAGACAGTAAATGGCGTGACAGACAAATAGTCTTTGAACTTTTTGGTCACGGCCCACACCAGGGCGAGAAGTTCCAACTTGAATGAGCTGTAATTTACATCGTTCTTCTCTGCTCCTCGCAGGTTACGGCTGGCATAGACAATTACTCGTTCTTGCCCTTCCTGGACTTGGGACAGGACTGCTCCCAGACATTCAAAAGTGGCATCGGTATACAGTCGTAATGGCTGACTGTAGTCTGGATAGGCCAAGATGGGTGGTTCTGTCAGCAGACGTTTGACAGCTGGGAACGCCATCTCTTGCTCTTTGGCCCATTCAACAGGTAGTCTTCCATTGTAGTTCTCCTTCGCCGTACCCCGTAAGAGAGCTGTGAGGGGTTCTGCAATTTGAGCGAAGTGGGGAATGAAAGGACGGTAGTAGCCGGCAAACCCCAAAAGCTCCTGACATCTTTCACCATGTGCGGGGTTGGCCAGTTCTACAACTTCCACCTTTTTGTCGGTACCTGAAAGGGTTAACTTGGTCCGGTGTTTCCCACGCGCGTGAGCGGTCGCAGCTCCACCCCGTCAGTCCCCAGCGGTGACGCTTCTTCAGTGCTGCAAGGAGGAACCAAAGAGCCGCCTTGTGTTGCACAGGGGAAGATTTTGCCGACCGGACAAAAACAGGAAGTTCCCTGGGCGCAGCCATATTAGAAGCTCTGGCTGCTGCGCTTGTCTCTTCTGTTATCTATCAAGCACCCACTGCAGCGCAGACTTTGCAAACACCAACGATTGCCAGTATCCAGTCTCCGGTGCTAGTATTAACCCGTTAGTGTCCGCAAATCTGGTCACAAGACAGATTACAACCAGGTGCCTGCAAAATAGAGGGGGAGCACCCATTACAGTACCCCCATCTGTCAAGTCAAAGCCACTGCTGCACTACAGTAAGCATCTTAAAGGAGAACGCACCTTATTTCCCTTAAAGCGACAGCACACTCAGAATTCAACGGGATGTCAGAACCCAGCTCTCCAGATCAACCAAGCAGCAGTGCCCCTTCATCTTCAGCAGCGAGGTCATCACCTGCCCCAGCAGCCAGGATCTTGCCAGCCCTGCCTGCAGTCAGCATCAACAGTCCTGGTGTTCCAGCATCTGCACCAGTATTCATGGGGAACCCTGTCCTCCCTACCTACAAAGGAGATTCCTTCACCTTGAGGGATTTTAAAGAGAGGATCCAGAGTTTGTTTGTCTTTTACTCTTTCCCTCCTAATCAACAGGTGCAATTGCTCACAGGACAACTCCAGGGACCAGCACTAGAGGAAGTCCGCATCTGGCCAGCCTCCGGGAAGGTGACTGTAGAGCAGATCTTTGAAGGACTGTACCAGGTATTTGAGTCACATTCTCCATCAGAGGTACATCTCTGGCTGTATGAAAGACGACAGAAGCCAGGTGAGACCTTGAGAGCGTATGCTGTAGCCCTACAGAATGCCCTAGAGACTGTCCAAACATTAGATGGTTCAACTCCAGAGCAGGGCAACAAGGTGTTAATGGACAGATTTATTGATGGGGCTCATAATAAGTATTAATCACTAAACCCCTGGGCTGTGGCCCAGGGTAAAACACCCCTTTTGAAAAAATACCCCTAAAATATAACTTTTATTATATACTGTAATAACAATATACCCAGCAAAAGAAGTTAAAACTAAATCCAGTTGGGACAGTAAACTGTGTACGTGTTGGGAGAAATACTCTCCAGTAGAAAATGAACAGGCACTGCAGATGCCAAAAGTCCCATTGGAAGTGGTTTAAAATATAAACACTATATTGCCATCCTCTACATGTTTCGCCTTTACAACGGCGTTCTCCAGAGGCAAATAGTGGCAATGGCAGAGGGGCAATTTATAGACACCTCTCTGACCTCATCAGCATAGGACCTCACCACCAATACAATCCATTGTAGCAACTGCCACCAATAGAAATGTAGCACACACAAACTCTTCCTAGGTCACTGAACACACTACAAAAAAAAAAAAATATATATATATACCGCCACTGCCTAAATAGCAGCTGAGGAGAATTCCCAACGCATGCGCACATCGTCAGCGGTGTTGCGGCTGAGTAGTGGTTTCCCGTGTGTGATATCGGGCATGAGTGGCGCACATTGATGACAGGTAGAATAATATGGACGCATTCATTTGAGATCGGCGGCGGCGCTGACGCTTATCACTGATATGTGTTTTTTACTTTTATCATTGGGGGAGGGGCACGTTCAGTGACCTAGGAAGAGTTTGTGTGTGCTACATTTCTATTGGTGGCAGTTGCTACAATGGATTGTATTGGTGGTGAGGTCCTATGCTGATGAGGTCATAGGGGTGTCTATAATTAGCCCCTCCATCATTATGCCTCTGCCAGTGTTACTATTTGCCTCTTGAGAACGCTGTTGTAATGGCGAAACAAGTAGAGGCTGGCAATATGGTGTTTATATTTTAAACCACTTCCAATGGGACTTTTGGCATCTGCAGTGCCTGTTCATTTTCTACTGGAGAGTATTTCTCCCAACACGTATACAGTTTACTGTCCCAACTGGATTTAGTTTTAACTTCGTTTGCTAGGTTTATTGTTATTACAGTTTATAATAAAAGTTATATTTTAGGGGTATTTCAATAGGGGTTACAGCCCAGAGGTTTAGTGATTAATAGTTGAGAGGGCCCCTTATGCCCTTCGGGTTCTTGCTAATATATTACTCATAATAAGTTGGACAAAGCCCAGCTGAGAATGTTAGCGGTCCCAAACCCCAACATGTCATTCCCCGCTTTTAAAAGACTGGCTATCCAAGGGATTGAGTCCGGGCCTGAGTTAAAGGAAGTTTGTATACCCCTTACACCCGTTCCAGAGACACTAGGGGTGGTAGCCAGACCTATACCACCACCATCACCAGCCCCCGCCCAAGTATCATCTACTTTGCCAGTGACTGCAGCCTCAGATTTACAGAGTGTTAGACAGGACATTGAACAACTGACTAAGGCTGTGAAGGAGCTTGCCACCCGGGCCCTCCCCCTGACCGTGAACCGCCCTACCCAGAAAACCTGCCCCTGCTGCCCGCAATTTCCCCTGAGGTCGCAGTCATCTGGTCCAATCACCGAACGGCCTAAGTCAGGACTCTCACTTTATGTCGCCTCCTGCCTCTATGTAAAAGTTATTGTAGAAGGTGTACCATTGGAGGTATTGATAGATGCAGGGTCACAAGTGTCTACTATACCTAAAAGTTTTTCTATCAGCATTGGGATACTAGTTTATTATGTGAGCCTGATGATGTTAGCTTCCGAGTAGTTGCAGGTAATGGGCAACCAGTCCCCAGACATGGATACTGGGAGACAACCATTCAGTTGGGAAAGCATGTACTTACTGGGCAGGGAGTGATTGTAACTAATATGACAGATAGGGGGTCTGCTGAGTTTATATTGGGGATGAACATTATGATGAATTGTTTCACTGAAGTGTTAGATGCCTTGCATGCCTCTCTTCCCCAAATGTCCCCTTCAGGGCACCGGCTGTACAGCACCACTTGAAAGTTCTACAGGTGGAGCAGAAGTTTGCCAACAAGCAAGGGGAAATCTGCAGAGTGCGAATTCAAGTTACCAGGTCGGTGACCTTACAACCCAACACGGGGACAGTCATCTGGTGTCCTGCACGTCCCGGAGTCAAGAATAGGGACTTTCAGGCCCTGATGGAACCTATGCAATTGGAAGATCCGCCTCTTGTTCGAGCTGCGAGAAGCCTTGTCACTGTCACCAACGGGATAGTCCTGGTGCGGTTAGTAAACCTGTCTTACTCTGCTACTGTCTTGCCCAAATACACTCCTGTAGCCCAGTTGTACCTCCTAGAGTTCAAAGACATTGTGAGCCATCCAGAGCCCTGGTGAGTGCAACTCCAGGTTGGAGACGACACTACCCCAAGGGACCAAGTCAATGGAATCATCAATGTTGCCAAGAGGTACCATGAGGCTTTCAGCACGCACCCCACAGACTTCGGGCAGACTTCAATGATCCAGCACAGAATCCTCACAGGTGACACCTATCAAGGAAAGACACCATCTTGTCGCACCCAGCATGTATCAGACTGTTAAGAAGATTCTGGCCAACATGAAAGAGGCGGACGTAATCCAGGAAAGTCAGAGCCCCTGGGCACCGCCACTTGTCCTAGTCAAGAAAAAGGACGGAACCATCCACTTCTGTGACGACTACAGGAAACTGAACAATGTCACACACAAGGACGCTTATCCATTGCCAAGGATCAAAGAGTCACTTACCGCCCTCAGGTCGGCTGCTTTCTCCACCCTGGACCTAACCAGTGGATATTGGCAAGTGCCCATGGCCGTGGAGGATCAGGAGAAGACGGCCTTCGTGACACACATGGGACTGTTCGAGTTTAAAAGTATTCTGTTTGGTCTGTGCAATGCCCCTGCTACGTTTCAGCGTCTGATGGAAAGGTGCCTAGGCCATCTAAATTTTCCAAGTGTACTATTGTACCTGGACAATGTCATTGTGTATTCCAAGTCCTACCAAGAACACCTTAGCCACCTGTCAGACGTCTTCAAAGTCCTGATCTAGCATGGGCTGAAGATCAAACCAGAAAAAGTGTAACTTGCTCAAACCTCAGGTCCACTACTTGGGTCATGTTGTCAGCGCAGAGGGAGTCCAGCCTAATCCTGTCTATACACACAGTTCACAGTAGGTGGTAACAGTCTTTTCTTCACCTCCCCCTCTATTTCACAATCACTTCAGGTAAAACACTTTCTGGTGCAAACTTTATTTGCATCGGCATGCAATTTTCTGACAATACTGGACACAGTTCAGACTGGGGGAAGACTTGTCGCATAAAGCGCACACCCGTATCCTGTTCGTAGGATGCCAAAAGTTGTGGTAGAGGGTGTGATGAGGGTAGATGGAATTACCCTAGGGGCAGATGGCATTTACCCCTTGTATTTGTGACGCCAGGGCGTGGTTTATCCTCGATACTACCCGAAGGTATACTGCTGGATCATGGGCACAGGGGCAATAATGACTCCGACGCCAAGTTACAGACAACGTTAGCATTACTGAGGGTAGACAGATGGTAAAGTCTATACAGTTCAGCCAGGGCCCACGGAGGTCACTGGTGACTCAGAGGCCTTAAGGGCTTGCTGGGACTTATAGTAGATGGGGTCAATTTAATGCAGGCCACGTTGACTTGATAAATGGTGACTGTGACTGACCTAACTTGACTGATGACTGACAATACTGAGACTGTGGTTACTTGTAGCCTCTTGTGGCTGTAGACTGGACTTGAGGATCCTATGACTCTGGACTCTCTAGGACTCGACTTGACCTCAGCAAAGACTTGTAAGGAAAGAGAGAGAAGCTCCACCCAGGGCTTATATGGGGGAGACTAGCAGGGAGCCCATAGGTCACTCCTGGGATCACCTGGTCACTGGTACCTCCTGGGTAACAATCACATGACAAGTCACATGGTAACAGTCTTAAAGTGACAACACTTTCGGAACACATTACATGGTATAGTACATTAGAAACATATTTACATGGGGGACAGATGCAGGGGGGGGGGGGGGCAGGGGACACTGTAGGGAGGCTGCCTAACAGGGCAGCAACGGTACAGGGTAAAACCTCCTGTACTGGGCCATCACACAATCACATGGTACATTTCTTAAAGCAACAACACATTATATATTATAATACATAACAAAACATATATATAGGGGGGGGGGGGAACAAGTACAAGGGGCTCAGAGGACACTGAAAAGAGGCTGCCGGACAGGGCAGCAATGGTACGGGGCAACACCTCCCGTACTGGGCCACCACATATCTATCTCATAACTATCTATCACATATCTATCTATCTATCACATATCTATATATCTATCTCATATCTATTTATCTCATATCTATCTATCTCTTATCTATTATCTATCTATCTATCTTTCTATCTATAAAGTACAAACAGATGCAGCACACCACAACTTGAAAATCACGGTGCAAAGTTTATTCCATAGTGTAATACATTCCATAGTTGAATACACTATGGAATAAACTTTGCACCGTGATTTTCAAGCTGTGGTGTGCTGCATCTGTTTGTACTTTATGGATTAAGGAACCGGCGACCGAGGCTCCAAGTATGCTTGCACCCCGTCCAAAACTACCTATTTATCTTGATGTGCTGTTCATATTTGGACTTTATCTTTCTATCTATCTATCTAGAAGAAAGAAGCGGCTGCAGCACACCGGAGTAGTATCTATCTCATATCTATCTATCTCATATATATCTATCTATCTCATATCTATCTATCTATCTATCTCATATCTATCTATCTATCTCATATCTATCTATCTCATATCTATCTATCTCATATCTATCTATCTCATATCTATCTATATATCTCATATCTATCTATCTATCTATCTATCTATCACATATCTATCTATCTATCTCATATCAATCTATCTCATATCTATCTATCACATATCTATCTATCTATCTATCTATCTATCTCATATCAATCTATCTCATATCTATCTATCTCATATCTCTCTCTATGGCTGCAGTTGCCTTTATTTTCCGTATATTTCTTCCATCTTGAGGACAGAACATTCCCGGTATCCTCCCATCCCTCACCGGGTGTCACGGATAAGGACCCTGTCCCTTTGATTAACGTTTTCCAGCTGTGGATGTTCTACCTGCCGGCGTCTGTTCTTGCAGGTTTTTCATTTTTTTTCGCTCTGTAACAATTGTGTATCTACTTCTCTGCTATCTCTAATGCAAGAGAACAGGTTCAAAGTTCCCAGGGTATAAAAGACACAAAGAAAAATAGACGTCTGTCTCTCAATAAATAAAAAGCTATCTAGCCGGGCTGAGAAATGCCCAGGGCATCCAGATTGCAAGAAACTTGTTACAGACTATCTTTATTTATACCGAATCCCAGCAAGCATCTTGTTCCTATCAGCCAACATGCTCGGGGCGCACGGAGCGGCGCACGGGATTGGCTGGGGACCGGCAGGCGGCACTGACATGGATGTCACTGATTATTGACCGCTGAGTGCCTGAGCTCTGCAGAGACTTCTCCGCTCTGCTCGGGTTTATACAAATGTAGGCGACTCTATGGCAGCTAAGGAGGATGGATCTGACCGTCAGATCATAAAGCACGGCGCCCTCACTGCCAGAACGATTACATATCTCATTAGTCAGAATGGGACCACGGCTGGATTTAAAGGGTCTGTTCAGGATTAAGAAACATGGTTGCTTTTCTAGAAACAGCGCCACAACAAACACAACCCATAGACCTGTGTTTCACAACCAGTGTGCCTTCAGCTGTTGCAAAGGATGAGATATGAGGATGGGATATGAGATTGGAAAACGAGGACAGGATATGAGGTTGACATATAAGGACGTGATATGAGATCGGGATATTAGGATGGGGTATGGGGTCGGGATACGAGGACAGGATATGAGGAGGGGATATGAGGACAGGATATGAGGTCGGAATATGAGGACAGAATATGAAGTTGGGATACGAGGATGGGATATGAGATTGAGATATAAGGATGGGGTATGGGGTCGGGATACGAGGACAGGATATGAGGAGGGGATATGAGGACGGGATTTGAGGATGGGATATGAGGTCGGAATATGAGGACAGGATAGGAGGTTGGGTTATGAGGATGGCATAGGAGGTCGAGATATGAGGATGAGATATGAGGCCGGGATATGAGGACAGGATAGGAGGTAGGGATATGAGGATGGGACATGAGATTGAGATATAAGGACTGGATATGAGATCCGGATATAAGGATGGGGTATGGGGTCGGGATACGAGGACAGGATATGAGGAGAGGATATAAGGACGTGATATGAGGACAGGATAGGAGGTCGAGATATGAGGATGAGATATGAGGACGGAATATGAGGACAGGATAGGAGGTCGGGATATGAGGATGGGATATGAGGACAGGATAGGAGGTCGGGATATGAGGACAGTATATGAGATCGTAGGATGAAGACAGGATACAAGGATAGGATATGAGATTGGGATATGAGATCTAAGGATGGTAATGGAGGACAAGATAAGTGTTTCCCAACCAGGGCACCTCCACCTGTTGAAAAACTACAAATCCCAGCATACCCAGACAGCCTTTGGCTGGATTTGTAGTTTTGCAACAGCTGTGGCACCCTTACGGGAAAACACAGCCTTTAGTGATCAATACCTTGTATCTCTGATGGCGGAGAGTGATAAAGGGGTTAATACTGTTTATCTGAAAAGCCATGGTTCTGGATTATCCCTTAGAACCTTCATACTGGTATAGAGGCCCCTTGTGTGTAAACTAATTTTCCATGTTGTCCTGCGACAAAGACCCATCCTCCTTGTCATTACGGCTACATATCTGGGACTGGATCCCCCTCCACCACCTTTCCCTATTCTCTGCCCCATTCTGATGAGAAACTGCTGAGGATGTGTGAGTTGTGTGTGAATAGCCCAGACCGCCTTGTATTGAGGTTGAAGAGCAGACGGGGTGATCATTTGAGGTAAAGTCCTTACGCAGTAAATACTCTGCAGTGTCCTGCTCGTAATCTGCGTCCTCCGGAAAATGATCAATTTTCTTGCACATTCCTCTGAAGGCTCCTGCGGGAGAGAGATAACTAGTTACACAAAGGCAGTGACTGCGCCAAAAAAATGATGTGACGTAAAACTCTGACTTTAGATGATGAAGGATCCTGCAAAAGCATTAACATGGAGAAACTCACAAATCAGACACCATCTTCTACTTACCCCTTTATACCCAAGTGACAACTTCACCACTTACCATAGTAAAGAAAGTCATCAACACTAAGCAGCCCGAGGACGGGGATGCCTTGGGAATTTGATTGGGTCAGATTATGTTATATTCCTAGAGTAGAGACAACTCCAAGTAGAGACAACTCCAAATTCAAAGAAAGTAGAAATATCTGGAATTCTAGATATTTCTATTATTCATTTCAAACTGGGTTCCTGGTCTTGAGTGACCCCAGAGCCTCCTTCTGTATAATGTTGTGTGTGTTATGTATAGAGGACCTTTGAGTGAGTCACATGATAATGTGTTCACCTGATGTGTTTGTTACCCAGAGAGCACCAGCTAACCAGGTGACCTGCAGCTTGACCTATTGGCTTCTGGCTCAGCCCCCCTTTATAAAAGGGGCAGCCATTACAATGTCGCTCTTCTACCACACTGCTGAGGTGCAGTAAAGACCAGACGTCTCAGAGCCAGTGTCCAGCACATCTGGAGGCCTCAAGCCTAAACTACAGCCACAAGCCAGTAAGTCAAGTCAGCTATGTCTGCTGTCACTACCTACAGTCAAGTCAAGTCTATAGTCAAGTCTATTGTAGTCAGCGTGGCTGTCCTAAAGTCTGTCAAAGTCACTACAAGTCCCAGCAAGCTGCGAGGTCCTTCTGTGTTACTGGCCACCTCTCTAGAATCCTGGCCTAGCTGTAAAGACTATTTCCATCTGACTACCTCAGTAAACCTACCGTTAACCCTAACCTGGTCTTGGACTATTATTACCCTGCCTAACCTAGGGATAGCGGTGCTACTGTTCGGGTGGTTACCGGGAAAACAACGCCCTGGCGTCACAAACATTAAGGGGTTAATAACACCTTGCCCCCTACATCTCACCTCCACACCCGTGGCTCACCACACTTATAAAGCAAAAAGGGTGCTAAAAATTCAATTGACTTGGCAAGTACCTGAGGTCAGCCCTCCTGCTGGAAACGCAGCAAAGTGACATGCGGTGTAAACAATGTACAAACCACTAAAACAGATCATTGCCATATCACACATGTTAAAAAGCATACAAAGTGGTGTTAAGACACATTATCATGTCCCTTACCTAGCCGGCACCTAGCGCCTTGCAGGGAAATATTCATAGCGCAAAGAGATTTGCTCTGTAGTTAGCAAGGAGTCAGCTGTCAGAAAAGCCATAAAGAGTATTATTGCTCCAAGCCGACTAAAGGAAACAGCAAAAAACACCCCCAATGACCATGGTAAGAATCTTGGCTACCGTGGGGAAGCAAAACCTGGATGCTATAGATGTGGAATAAAGACGTGCAAGTTATGCATGAATATAAACCACTGAATAACTATGTATACGAGCAACAGTACAGGTGAGAAGTTCAACATCAGGACCAGGTTGTGTTGTTCGTCTACCAACGTCATCTATTTGATGGAATGTGACTGCAAATTGCAGTACATTGGAAGGACGATGCAGCAGTTAAAGACTAGAATGAACAACCATCGCCACAATGTCCTTCACAAATTCATCAAACATAACGTATCACACCATGCCACAGAGTTTCATAACAGTAATTTCACAGCATTTACAGTGACGGCTCTGGAACAGATACACGCAGATGCACAAAATCTCAAAAGGCCCGAATCATACTGGATTTTTTTTAAATGAACACACTACATCCATATGGTTTGAATGAAGAGATTGAAAACATCTAACAGATTTTACTGATCCAACATGCACCTACTGTATACTTGCAAGAGACTTTACCTCCCCAGTAGCTTCTCCCATTGGAATACCTATAATAGCGCCTTAAAGTATCCGTCTTCCCTAAATAAAAGTCATTGGTCTTCAGTGTATTGTATAATATACACTATTAAAATAATGAACCTGAGATTTTTGGGACTCTAATAATCCTTCTTCAACCTTCAGTATTACACACCCTCCCCAGTGTAACATCATAGCAGAATACACACGAATCTGGTACGGATTTTTCATTAAACTCACCTATGAACGATATTCATGAGCCTTGTTTCCATCCAGTACCAGCAGAAATAACTGTTCTGCTTTATCTAATCCACCTATATACATTAACATGCAGAATACCCTCCCAGCAAAATGCATGTCCACGAGAAGCAATGCACACCACACGCATGCGCGAGTCATATCGTCCTTGGTTACATTCTGTCCTATATTACTTACAGCATCCCTGGTTACACTCCGCTCTCTGATATTTCCTCCATGCGCATGCGCGCTACTTCCCCCTAGCCTCCGCTGACAGCTGACTCCTTGCTAGCTACGGAGTAAATCTCTTTGCGCAATGAACATTCCCCTGCATGGAGCTAGGTGCCGACTAGGTAAGGGACATGATAATGTGTCTTAACACCACTTTGTATGCTTTTTAACATGTGTGATATGGCAATGATCTGTTTTAGTGGTTTGTACATTGCTTACATGGCACGTCACTTTCCTGCCTTTCCGGCAGGAGGGCTGACGCCAGGTACTTGCCAGTCAATTGAATTTTTAGCGCCCTTTTTGCTTTAATGACACACACTGCTTTACTGTCTGTGTATGCCATTGTAATATTGCTAAAGAGGCTAGTGAGGCCTCGAAACGCGTTTGTCGTTTGGCACTTTAATAATGGGACTACCTTTCTCTATATCACCTAATGTGATTCTACTTGACGGATTGCGCTGAGGACCCGCAGATTTTTTTCCTGCCTCTACAGTTGATTTCTTCACACCAAGCTGCTTGCCTATTGCACATTCAATCTTCCCTGCCTGGTGCTGGTCTACAATTTTGTTTCTGGTGTCCTTTGACAGCTCTTTGGTCTTGGCCATAGTGGAGTTTGGAGTGTGACTGTTTGAGGTTGTGGACAGGTGTCTTTTATACTGATAACAAGTTCTAACAGGAGCCATTAATACAGGTAATGAGTAGAGGACAGAGGAAACTCTTAAAGAGGAAGTTACAGGTCTGTGTGAGAGCCAGAAATCTTGCTTGTTTGTAGGTGACGAAATACTTATTTTACTGAGAAATTTACCAATTAATGCATTAGAAATACTACAATGTGATTTCCTGTATTATTTCCCCCTATTCTGTCTCTCATAGTTGAGGTATACCTATGATGAAAATTACAGATGCCTCTCATCTTTTTAAGTGGGAGAACTTGCACAATTGGTGGCTGACTAAATACTCCCCCCCCCCCCACTATATATATATATATATATATATATATATATATATATATATATATATATATACTCTTTATTTGGGTGTGTAAACTGTACCCTCTAAGCTCCATACTGCCTCCTGTATTGGTTATATTTTGCTCCCTCATGCCATCTGTATCTGCCCAACTTTCTTCCATCATAGTAATGCACTTTTAATGCAGTACTGGTATAGAGTGTTTGAATCCATTGACTTTTTATGCGGATGACCTGAATTGAACAACTCCACTCATATTTCTCTTATTTTCTTAAACTTCATCTAGACTATTGAAAAACCATTATCTGTTCCCACCAGCGAACGAGACAACATCTTGACAAACTATCCTCAGCTTCTCTGCTCCACTGATCCATCTGTCTTCTCCGCGCTTGTACTACACTTCTTCATGTCAATTTCTCCATCAGCTACTATGGAAGAATGTACACAGCACACCTACGGGTAAGATCTAGAGATGAGCGAACTTACAGTAAATTCGATTCGCCACGAACTTCTCCGCTCGGCAGTTGATGACTTTTCCTTCATAAATTAGTTCAGCTTTCAGGTGCTCCGGTGGGCTGGAAAAGGTGGATACATTCCTAGGAGACTCTTTCCTAGGACTGTATCCACCTTTTCCAGCCCACCGGAGCACCTGAAGGCTGAACTTATTTACGCAGGATAAGTCATCAACTGCCGAGCCGAGAAGTTCGTGACGAATCGAATTTACTGTAAGTTCGCTCATCTCTAGTAAGATCGGATAAACTTTAGATGTTCAGGGAAGGGGGAGAAAGAACCTCACCTCCTGGGGTTGTGCTGGACCAAGCAGATACATTGACTGTAGGTATATCTCATAGCTGCAGCTTCCTTAGGGTCTATTCACATGGGCGGAATTCCACCTGAAATGAAAGCCCATACACTTCTATGGGATTTCGCACTCCCGTTGATGGGATTCCGCAAGCGGAAATTCCGAAGTGTCAATGGGAGTGCGGAATCCCATAGAAGTGTATTGGGCTTTCATTTCAGGCAGAGTTCAGCCAGCGGAATTTCCGCCCATGTGAATAGACCCTTAGGGTACGTTCACATGGCAGAATGTCTGTGCGGAATTCTGCCAAGAATATTCCGCATGGACATTCCGCTGCAGCAGAGTCCCATTGATTTCAATAGGATTCCGCTGCACTGTTTACATGGCAGAAATACCGATTCTGCTGTGAGCAGAAAGATTCGATTTGTCTATTCTTTCTGTGGATTACACTTGGAAATGCAGTGCAGTCTGTGAGATGTCCTAACACCTGCTAGATCGTACAAATGTGTGGAATGTCCACCTGTGTTTTCCAGGCGAACATTCCACACAATTCTGGCCTTAGATGAACGTCAATAAAACTGTATTCACAGGAACAAGACATATGTTATATATAAAAGTGCTATATTTTTTATATGTTTTCAAAATGAAAAAGCTTTATTCTGGACAATGCATTTCAGGATCAAACTGGTTACTTGGCCTATTAGGGTAAACGCCCACTAGACTGATTTGCTGCCGATTTTTCATGTGAAAATTTCCTCATCAGATAACAGTTCCAGCAAACAAGGTGTTAACTTCTAACAATAATTTACTGTCCCTCAGTCCTAACAGCAGCACAAGTGGGGTATGTATGCCCCTGTAAAACTAGCAGGACAAGCAGAATTTTATTGAATTTAAAATATGTGACAAGAAATGAATTAATGAATGAACTAACACAATAAGCCCCTATAAAAGAAGCCCCACAGTGCACTATTAAAAGTAAGACAACAAATAATAAAGAGAGGTTCATTTGTGTGCTGCTGTTAGGACTAAGGGAGAACACAATGAATTTTTTTTTTTTGAAATTCATACTTTCCTTAAAGGAGTAGTCCAGTGGTGAAAAACGTATCCTCCATCCTAAGGATAGGGGATAAGTTTGAGATCCCGGTTGGTCCGACCACTGGGGCCCCCCGCGATCTCCTGTACGGGGCCCCGACAACCCGCGGGAAGGGGGCGTGTTGACCACCGCACGAAGCAGCGGCTGATACGCCCCCTCAATACAACTCTATGGCAGAGCCGGAGCGCTGCCTTCGGCAATCTCCGGCTCTGCCATAGAGTTGTATTAAGGGGGTGTGTCGGCCGCCGCTTTGTTCGGTGGTCAACACACGCTATCTGGCGAGCGAGCCGGGGCCCCGTACAGAGAGATCGCGGGATAGGGGATAAGTTCTTCACCACTGGACTACCCCTTTAAGTCCAAACAAACAAATATATATATACATATATATATATATATATATACTTATATATACAACATATGTTGTCTTTGTTTATATGGAACCTGTGGGCGAGATTGCCTCAATCTCCAAATGTGTTGTCCAAAATAAAGCTTATCTTTGTAATTTTATCTAGATAGGAGAGACATATTTTATCTTTGTTTATATGGACCTGAGAAAGAGATTATCTCAATCTTGAAACGCATTGCCAAAAATAACTCTTATCTTGGACTTGACCCCTGTTTCAGGATCATTTAAAGCACTTGAGAAAGGGGACGTGTCCTCCGAAACGTCAGGAGTGTCCGGCAATCATTCATCTGTCTAACCCCTTCGTGAGAGAAAGGAAGGAAAAGTGAGCTCCGTTATGCCCATGGAAGGGTGATGTAAAATCGGAAGCTGCATGAGGACTGTCGGACGTTTAAGAGAGCACTGTGGGTGAAACATTTTTTGTACTTGTTCTTATTTAAAAAGTGGAGAGTTCTCCGAGTTTTTACTACAATAATTGATAACTAAAAAGCATTGAAGAGAAAATACATTGTTGCCAAGTGTGATTTTTTTCTGGGATTGCCTATAGCAACGAAGTTAGATCCTTTGTTTTCTTCACACATGTACCCCAGTGCCGAATACAAGGTTTGCCCTTTATGGACATTCATTTAATGTCTATATGAGAAACATATGTTGTCTTCTTTTGTGTGCACCTGAGGAAGAAATCGACGCAATCAAGAAACGCGTTGTCCGAAATAAAGCTTGTGTTTTTTTTTTTTTAAATATATACAATTTTAGAACGTCCATGTACAGTCTTATTTCTTCTTTGCATGGATCAATTTCCATTGGCTACTAAACACCAGGAGCAGGGCTGCCATCAGGAACTTCGGGGCCCCTAACACAGCTCAATGCCTGGGCCCCCCCCCCCAGGGCCTGCCCCCAATATTATTTTATTTTCTAATTATATATTTCTAATTAGAGTAGAGCAGAGTGCGGTGTTATATAACACTGTGCTATTAAAGGAGTTGTCTGGTAAAAAATAACTTATCCCCTATCCTTAGGGGATATGCTATAGATAGCGGGGGGCCCAATGCTCGGACCCCCCGCTATCTCCTGCACGACTGGAAGGGGGGCATGCCGTACCCAGCACGGATCGACGGCCGACACGCCCCATGTACCCCATAGAGATATATGGAGGGGGTGTGCCGGCCGTGGCTTCCTGCGGGGTACAGACGTCAGCTTCCAGCAAACTGCCAGGGCCCCGCAAGGGGGGTCCCAGCACTTGCACCCCCCTGCGATCAATAACTTATCCCATATACTTGGATAGGGGATGTTATTTTTCACCAGACTACTCCTTTAACAGAGGGGCCTACGCAAACTATATGGAAGCAACTATTAACAGAGGGGCCTACCCAAACTATATAGGGGGCTCCATATAGTTTGCGTAGGCCCCTCTGTTAATAGTTGCCCCCATAGGTGTAGCTAGAAACCACAGGGCCCCGATGCAAAAAATTACCTCGAGGCTCCCTACCCATCCCCCGGGGCCATTTTTTTGGTGGGGGTCAAACTGCTGAGACCCCCACCGATCACCTCGGTTGAAGTGGTTCTCCAGCTGTTGGAAAGCTAAAACTCCCATCATGTCTGGAGAGCCTCTGGCAATGGGAGTTGTAGTTTTGTAACAGCTGGAGAGACACAGATTGGACACAGTTTTACTCATCATCACTGCAGAACTTACAAGTGACTACAGCTCTGATGGGACAGTCAGGAGAATACACAATGATATCAGTGACCTGAGTGACGTCTTCTGACTTGAGTGATATCTTCTCTGTTATCTTTTCTTCTTCATCTGGTCCAGAGACCAGGTCTTCCTCCAGCTCCATCTTCTCTGCAGAGTCTGAAATCCAGACATCATTGGCTCCTCACTGTCAGCAGATCCTCATCCTCTGCATGAAGACAGTAATCATTATAACCTTGCCAGAAAGTGTACCCTAAATAAAATCCTGCCCCACACTGTACCCTGAATATAATACTGCTATACACTCTACCCTAAATAAAATACTGCCCCACGCTGTACCCTGAATATAATACTGCCCCACACTGTACCCACTAAATATAATCCTGCCACACACTGTACCCTGAATATAATCCTGCCACACACTGTACC
Organism: Hyla sarda; assembly: GCF_029499605.1. Classification (NCBI taxonomy): domain Eukaryota; kingdom Metazoa; phylum Chordata; class Amphibia; order Anura; family Hylidae; genus Hyla; species Hyla sarda. The sequence continues at coordinate 208,703,754 of NC_079196.1, forward strand.
CTGAATACTGCCATACACTGTACCCTATATATAATACTGCCCACACTGTACTCTGAATATAATCCTGCCACACACTGTACCCTGAATACTGCCATACACTGTACCCACTAAATATAATCCTGCAACACACTGTACCCTGAATATAATACTGCCATACACTGTACCCACTAAATATAATACTGCCTCACACTGTACCCTGAATATACTACTACCACACACTGTACCCTTAATATAATACTGCTGTTACGCCGAGCGCTCCGGGTCCCCGCTCCTCCCCGGAGCGCTCACGGCGTCTCTCTCCCTGCAGCGCCCCGGTCAGTCCCGCTGACCGGGAGCGCTGCACTGACATGGCCGTTGGGGATGCGATTCGCACAGCGGGACGCGCCCGCTCGCGAATCGCATCCCAAGTCACTTACCTGTCCCGGTCCCCGGCTGTCATGCTCTGGCGCGCGGCTCCGCTCTCTAGGGCGCGCGCGCGCCAGCTCTCTGAGATTTAAAGGGCCAGTGCACCAATGATGGTGCCTGGCCCAATCTTCCTGATTAGTTTCCACCTGTGCACTCCCTACTTATACCTCACTTCCCCTGCACTCCCTTGCCGGATCTTGTTGCCCTTGTGCCAGAGAAAGCCTTTCCTTGTGTGTTCCTAGCCTGTGTTCCAGACCTCCTGCCGTTGCCCCTGACTACGATCCTTGCTGCCTGCCCTGACCTTCTGCTACGTCCGACCTTGCTCTTGCCTTATCCCTTGTACCATGCCTATCTCAGCAGTCAGAGAGGTTGAGCCGTTGACAGTAGATCCGGCCATGGATTCCGCTGAGGTGCCGCTGTCAGGTCTTGCCGACATTTCCACGGTGATTGCCCAGCAATCCCTAATGATCACCCAACGAAATCACCAGCTGGCATACTTGACCACCGTGACACAGCAACTTCAGTCACAGATACAGCAGCTGCTGCCGCAGATACAGCAACTTCAGTCACAGACACAGCAGCTGCAACAGCAACAACCATCTCCTCCGCCGGCTCCTGCAACTCCTCCGCAGCGACAGGCCGCTCCTAACCCCTGCTTGTCCCTGCCGGACAAATTTGATGGGGACTCTAGACTCTGCCGTGGTCTCCTGCCTGGGAAGGCCCTGCCATGTGCCACACCGCTCGGAGCACCTCTCTCACAGTATCCTTTGCAATCCACCCCTGTGCCTCCCGCCGAGGAGGCTATGCAAGTGGATCGGTCTCGCCTGACCCCTGAAGAGAGGACTCGCCGCAAAAAGAAAGAATTACTTCTATACTGCACTGTGCGTTACCGCACAGAACCCCTGCTCTTGAGCATGGAACTTTTTGTTTTGCCCAAATGCTCCTCTGAAGTCCTCCTCGGTCTGCCATGGATCCAACGCCACTCCTCTACCCTTGTCTGGACCACCGGGGAGATCAAGAGCTGGGGTGCTTCTTGCCACAGAAAATGCCTCACGTCTGCTCCCAGTCCCGTCAGTCAAACCTCTGTGTCTCCCCCTTTACCTGGTCTCCCCAAGGCCTATCTGGACTATGCTGTGTCTCCTCCTCACAGCCCCCGTCCTGTTAACACTCTGCCCCGTGCCAAGCTTGACCCTCTTCCCTCCCTCCCCACCCCCACGCCTTCTTGTGTGCCCGCTGTTGATGTGGTTTCCCGGGGCTTCGCCACCATCTGGAAAAAGACTCTAAAATCCCTCATACTAGCCTCATCCCGGGTGAAGAAGCCTGCCGAAGAAAAAAGAAGAACTCCTCCTGTTTTTGTGTGGCTCTCCACCAAGTATATCCGCTTCCGTGTCCCCAGTTTTAATCTAGGACCACGTTATCTTGGACCCTTTTTAGTTGAGTGCTCTGAGGAGAGATCTTGGGAACCTGAGGACAACATCCTGGACAAAAGTCTTATCCTCAGGTTCTCAGGCTCCAAGAAGAGGGGGAGACCCAAGGGGGGGGGGTACTGTTACGCCGAGCGCTCCGGGTCCCCGCTCCTCCCCGGAGCGCTCACGGCGTCTCTCTCCCTGCAGCGCCCCGGTCAGTCCCGCTGACCGGGAGCGCTGCACTGACATGGCCGTTGGGGATGCGATTCGCACAGCGGGACGCGCCCGCTCGCGAATCGCGTCCCAAGTCACTTACCTGTCCCGGTCCCCGGCTGTCATGCTCTGGCGCGCGCGGCTCCGCTCTCTAGGGCGCGCGCGCGCCAGCTCTCTGAGATTTAAAGGGCCAGTGCACCAATGATGGTGCCTGGCCCAATCTTCCTGATTAGTTTCCACCTGTGCACTCCCTACTTATACCTCACTTCCCCTGCACTCCCTTGCCGGATCTTGTTGCCCTTGTGCCAGAGAAAGCCTTTCCTTGTGTGTTCCTAGCCTGTGTTCCAGACCTCCTGCCGTTGCCCCTGACTACGATCCTTGCTGCCTGCCCTGACCTTCTGCTACGTCCGACCTTGCTCTTGCCTTATCCCTTGTACCATGCCTATCTCAGCAGTCAGAGAGGTTGAGCCGTTGCCGGTGGATACGACCTGGTTGCTACCGCCGCTGCAAGACCATCCCGCTTTGCGGCGGGCTCTGGTGAAAACCAGTAGCTACTTAGAACCGGTCCACCGACACGGTCCACGCCAAACCCTCTCTGACACAGAGGATCCACCTCCAGCCTGCCGAATCGTGACAACTGCCATACACTGTACCCACTAAATATAATCCTGCAACACTGTACCCTGAATATAATATTGCCATACACTGTACCCACTAAATATAATACTGCCATACACTGTACCCACTAAATATAATACTGCCACACACTGTATCCACTGAATATAATACTGCCACACACTGTATCCACTAAATATAATACTACCACACACTGTACCCACTAAATATAATACTGCCACACATTGTACCCTGAATATAATGCTGCCCCACACTGTATCAACTGAATATAATACTGCTATACACTGTACCCACTAAATATAATCCTGTCATACACTGTACCCACTAAATAAAATCGTGCCACACACTGTACCCTGAATGTAATGCTGCTATACACTGTACCCACTAAACATAATCCTGCCACACATGCATACACATCATATATACATATACACCCCCTCTTATCCTCTGTGTCCTCATCACTCCCCCATAACCCCCCCCCACCACCAAACCTCTCCTCATCATTACTATAACCCCCCCCCCCCCCCCAGCACCTCTCCTCATCACTACTATAACCAGGGGGGTTATGGGGGGTGATGAGGAGAGGTGCGGGGGCACCTCTCCTCATCACCCTCCATAACCCCCCCTGCACGTCTTATCACCCCCATAACCCCCTGCACCTCTTATCACCCCCATAACCCCCTGCACCTCATCACCCAACCCCAACCCCCCCCCCCCCCCACGGCACCTCTCATCACCTCCCCAGCACCTCCCATCACCCCCATAACACCCCCCCCTGCACCTCTTATAACTCCCATAACACCCCTGCACCTCTCATCACCCCCATAACACCCCTGCACCTCTTATGACCCCCATAACACCCTCCCTGCACCTCTTATCACTCCCATAACACCCTCCCTGCACCTCTTATGACCCCCATAACACCCTCCCTGCACCTCTTATGACCCCCATAACACCCTCCCTGCACCTCTTATGACCCCCATAACACCCTCCCTGCACCTCTTATCACTCCCATAACACCCTCCCTGCACCTCTTATGACCCCCATAACACCCTCCCTGCACCTCTTATGACCCCCATAACACCCCCCTGCACCTCTTATGACCCCCATAACACCCTCCCTGCACCTCTTATGACCCCCATAACACCCTCCCTGCACCTCTTATGACCCCCATAACACCCCCTTGCACCTCTTATCACCCCCATAACACCCCCCTGCACCTCTTATGAACCCCATAACACCCCTCCCCTGCACCTCTTATGACCCCCATAACACCCCTCCCCTGCACCTCTTATGACCCTCATAACACCCCTCCCCTGCACCTTTTATGACCCCCATAACACCCCCCATGCACCTCTTATCACCCCCATAACACCCCCCTCCACCTCTTATGACCCCCATAACACCCCTCCCCTGCACCTCTTATGACCCCCATAACACCCCTCCCCTGCACCTCTTATGACCCTCATAACACCCCTCCCCTGCACCTCTTATGACCCCCATAACACCCCCTTGCACCTCTTATCACCCCCATAACACCACCCTGCACCTCTTATGACCCCCATAACACCCCTCCCCTGCACCTCTTATGACCCCCATAATACCCCTCCCCTGCACCTCTTATGACCCCCATAACACCCCTCCCCTGCACCTCTCATCACCCCCATAACACCCCCCTGCACCTCTTATGACCCCCATAACACCCCTCCCCTGCACCTCTTATGACCCCCATAATACCCCTCCCCTGCACCTCTTATGACCCCCATAACACCCTTCCCCTGCACCTCTCATCACCCCCATAACACCCCTCCCCTGCACCTCTTATCACCCCCATAACACCCCTGCACCTCTTATGACCCCCATAACACCCCCCTTGCACCTCTTATGACCCCCATAACACCCCCCTTGCACCTCTTATGACCCCCATAACACCCCCCTTGCACCTCTTATGACCCCCATAACACCCCTCCCTGCACCTCTCATCACTCCCCCTCATCACCATTGTAGTCCCCCAACCACCATACGCCCCCCTCCCCGCCCTCAGGCCCCCCCCCCGCGCCAGTTTACTTACCTTGCCGGGGATCGAGGCTGCTGCTCCTAGTCCTGGATGCTGGAGATCGCGCGTGGACAGGTCAGGTGATTGGAGTGGATGTGCGTGCCTGCGTGGGGCACGTGACGTCTCTACTCCAATCAGCCCCCGACCTGTCCAGCCCTGCGTTGTTTCTTAAGGGGCCCGCGCCCTACAAAAAGGTACATTTATTAGAAATGTGCGGACCCCCAGCGGTCAGTGAGTGACAGTCGCAGTCACTCACTGACAAGCAGAGCCGCCATCAGGGGGGTACGAGTGACAAGCCAGGAAAAAAAAAAAAAGGTCCAGGGACATCCGGGCCTCCTGAAGCTCCGGGCCCCATACAGGTGTATGGGTTGTACCCCCTGATGGCGGCCCTGATCAGGAGAACCATCAAAACTTCTCTCCAGCCTGAATCCTCCATGGCCTTCTCACTTCTTCTGGATACACCATGAGATATAAATATCTACAGGAACACCACAGCCAGCCTTATCCTTCACGGTATTCTGGGTAAGTTTAAACTTCTCCAAACCCATGTCTGTATACAAGACCTGAACATGGCAGAGCATTCCTACAAGATATACGCATAAAAAAAAAAAAAAAAAAAAAATTTAAAAATCAGTCACTACTAATAAAGACTATATATACTTTTTCACTATTTTATGTCTCTGTGTAATTTTCTTGGGTATTACTTGTATTTCTCTGTATGCCAGAGACAAGGTTGGACCATAGGTGAGTATTTTGTGCCCCTCTTTTTTGGTTATTAAGATATACGCATATACACACATTCTGTACAGGACAGTTATATTTTAAGGCAGTGCTCCCCAACCATTGTGCCTTCAATTGTTGCAAAACTACAACTCCCAGCATGATCGTACAGAAATGTTAGAGACACATAGGGCAGGATAAGTAGGAAGGCAGGAGAGAGTCCCAAAATTGGGACTGCCCCCCCCCCCCAATCAGGACAGTTGCGGGGGTGAGGGTTGAACACTGGACTTCACTGACCCTAGGGACTAAGGTTTTAAGGCATAGGACTCCAAACTAAGGACCTTCAGCTGTTGCAAAACTACAACTCCCAGCATGCCCGGACAGCCGTTTGCTGTCCGGGCATGCTGGGAGTTGTAGTTTTGAAACAGCTGGAGGCACCCTGTTTGAGAAACACCGCTCTAGGGACAAATGCACTTACTTGCAAAACTTTTCAATGCCCTGTGTGCCCTTGCAAAATTCCATAGAAATATCATATAGCCTCCAACTACATCATTGGGTTGGGAAGGGTTAACACCCTTGACTGAACCAGTATTAGAGTGGATTTGGGCACCTTCCATTGTGTATGAGGGAGGAAGAGAGGAAAATCGATTCTTTGCCAGAGGGAAGGGCAAACATAATGAACCAGAGAGAATTTCCGCCAACCCCCCCCCCCTCCACTTTTTGTTGGATTAGGAGGAAGTGTTTACCTAGTGCGGCCGCTGTTATCTGGGTACGGCTTACATCTGTGTGTGGTTTCATGGGGTGTACCCGCGGATAAGAACTAAAGTGCCCCTGTTATAATCTCTCCATACACTGCATGAAGCCCAGTACTGGAGAACACTGACATATCAAGGTGTCTGCGGATACAGGAGGAACGGGGGATTGTAGAACGAAATGGTTATGTTTAATAATAAAGTTAGAGTGAATTTTATCTATCTATTAATATCTTATATCTATCTATCTCATATCTATCTATCTATCTCATATCTATCTATATATCTATCTATCTCATATCTATCTATCTATCTATCTATCTCATATCTATCTCTCATCCATTTATCTGTCTATCTATCTATCTCATAGCTATCTATCTATCTATCTATCTATCTATCTCATATCTATCTCTCATCCATCTATCTGTCTATCTATCTCATATCTATCTATCTATCTCATATCTATCTATCTATCTATCTATCTCATATCTATCTCATAAGGTGACGGCTGTAGACGATAAAGAATGGGGAAGTTTTAGTAGCTTCAGAGTCCCGGTGGTTATATGAAAACTCTTCCCAAGGAAGCAGGTTGGCCCAATCGTCTTGCCGAGCAGAAACAAAATGATGAAGAAAATCTCAGAGAAGCTGATTCACCCTCTCTACCTGTCCGTTGGACTGGGAATGGTAAACAGAAGAGAAGTCAGGCTTGATCTTGAGACGAGAGCAGAGGGCCCGCCAGAATTTGGAAACCAACTGAACCCCACGATCAGAGACAGTGTGAGATGGTAAGCCATGCAAATGAAAGATATGCCGAAGGAATTGATCCGCCAGTTGTGGAGCAGAAGGAAGTCCAGGGAGGGGCACAAAATGAGCCATCTTGGAAAAATGATCAACGACCACCCAAGTGACTGTGTTGTTGCAGGAGGGAGGCAGATTGGTAACAAAGTCCATAGCAATGTGAGACCAAGGGCACTCCGGGATAGGCAAAGGAAGTCAAAGTCCCGCAGGCTTGAGCCGAGGAGTCTTGTCACAGGCACAGGTTGTACAGGAACATACAAAATCAGTGCCATCTCGCTCCAGAATCGGCCACCAGTAATGTCAGGTTATCAATTGAATGGACTTCCATACTCCGGCATGTCCAGCTAGTAAAGAAGAATGGCCCCAATACAACACTTTGCATCTCTGACGAGGAGCCACAAAAGACTTCCTTGGAGGAACTTGTTGAAGAACAGGAGGAACAATATGCCGAGAAGCAGAGTCCAGATCTTTTACGTCAGAAGCTCTAGAGTGAGCATCAGCTCTAACATTCTTGTCCGCAGGTCAAAAGTGAATAAAGAAGTTAAACCGGGAAAAGAAAAGAGACCATCTGGCCTGCCGGGGATTGAGATGCTGTGCAGACTGAAGATATAAAAGATTTTTATGGTCTGTGTAGATACTGACAGGATGAGTAGATCCTTCCAATAAGTGATGCCACTCTTCTAAGGCAAGCTTAATGGCCAAGAGTTCCCGGTCTGCAATAGAATAGTTCCTCTCAGCAGGCGAGAACGTCTTAGAAAAGAAACCACAAGTCACCATTTTACCCCTGGAGGACTTTTGAGTTAAGATGGTGCTGGCTCCTACTGATAAGGCATCAGCTTCCAGAAAGAACCGCTTTTCTGGGTCGGTTCTAGACAGAACAGGTGCAGAAGCGAAGGCAGACTTCAATTGGGTATATTACTATTCTGCTTCTGTGGACCAAGACTTGAGATTACTGTTTATCTTGGTGAGAGCCACAATCGGAGCAATCAAGGAGGTGGAATGAATTGTCTATAATAATTGTCGAATCCCAGAAAATGTTGTATGGCCCGTAGGCCAGAAGGTCGTGGCCACTTGAGTACTGAAGACAACTTGACTGGATCCATTTGGAGGCCTTGGCTAGAGCCAATGTAACCCAGGAATGGAAGACGTGTGTTTTCAAAGAGACATTTCTCGAGTTCTCAAATGTCCCTCACATGTATTAAAAGCCGTCTTCCACTCGTCTCCCTCTCGAATTCTGATTAAATTAGATGCTCCTTGCAGGTCCAATTTGGAGAAGACCTTGGCGCCCCGCAGACAGTCGAAGAGCTCAGAAATTAGATGTAAAGGATACCGGTTCTTGATGGTAATTTTATTAAGACCACGGTAGTCAATGCAAGGACGAAGAGAGCCGTCCTTCTTCTCCACGAAAAAGAATCCAGCTCCGACAGGAGAGGAGGATTTCCGGATAAAACCTTTCTGGAGGTTCTCCTTAATATACTGAGACATGGCTTGCATTTCAGGCACCAAGAGAGGGTAGATTCTTTCCAGGGAAGGTGTGGTACCAGGCAAAAGCTCAATAGGACAATCATAGGGTCGATGTGGAAGAAGACTTTCGGCTAGTTTCTTGCAAAACACATCAGCAAAGTCCTGATAAGAAGAGGGCAGACCAGGCAGAAAAGAAGGTGAAGGAAGAGAGTGCGTCAATTGTGGTACCAACAGGCAGTGTTTCTGAGAGCCTTGACCCCAGCAAGAAATTTCTCCAGTTTGCCAATTGAGAACCAGTGTGTGAAGTTGCAACCAAGGTAAACCCAAGAGAAATCGCAGAAGTACAAAAAGGAAGCACAGAGAACATGTAAAACCCCCACGTGCATGGTCAGAGGATCCGTGCGGTGTTGTACCGCGAAGTTCAAACTTTCACTGTTGATGGAGGAAATGTATAGAGGTTTGCAGATCCGTGACACTGGAAGGGGATACTTGTGGACCAGGGATGCATGGATGAAATTCCCTGCAGAACCAGAGTCCAAGAAAGAGGCATGAAACAAAGCGGCATAGACAAACAAGGAGAGGAGATAATCTCACCTTGCAACACCTCTCCAACATGCCCTAGTTGCGTGCATTTCCCGGATGAGAAGGACGATGAGGACAGTCTTTGAGGAAATGTTCTGGACTAGCACAATAAAGGCAAAGATTTTCCTCATGTCGGCGAACCTCTCATGCTGTGACAGGGGAACGCAGTCCACTTGCATAGCTTCTTCAGCAGGAAGTACGACAGGTGACAGAGGAGTCCGCTGGAACACCCATGCCAGTCAAGGGAAACAACGAGTGCGAGCAGGTTCACGCTCAAGACGAATTTCCTCTTGCCTCTCGGGGAAGAACACATCAATTCGAGTGGACAGGAGAATGAGCTCACTCAAGGAAGGAGGATCCCGTGCGGCCACAGCATCTTTGACTCTGCTGGAAAGACCCTTTTTGAAGGTGGCACAAAGGGCTGCATTATTCCAATCAAGTTCAGAAGCCAGGGTACGAAATTTTACTGCATACTAGCCAACAGAAGAATCCCCTTGGTGGAGGTTCAGAAGTGCAGTTTCTGCAGAGGAAGACCGAGCAGGCTCTTCAAAGACGCTATGGAATTCAGCAAGAAAAGCTTGCAGGTTGGTAGTCACTGGGTGCTTCTGTCCCAGAGGGAAGTGGCCCAGGCCAGAGCCTTACCAGAGAGCAGACTAACCATGAAGGCCAACTTGGCACGCTCAGTGGGAAACTGATTGGCCATCAGTTCGACTTGCATGGAGCACTGGGTTATGAATCCCCTGCACAATTTAGGGTCTCCTTCATACTTCGTCGGCAGGGATAAACGAAGTTTTGGACCGAGGGATGCTGCAGACACCAGAGGAACCACTGGAGCTGCTTGCGGCAGTTGCTGCTGTTGAAGTTGCTGCTGCTGGACTGTGAGGAGCTGCTGCGCTTGTTGCGCAATTTGCTGAGACTGCTGGGCCACAATAGAATAGAGGTCTGAAACATCCGGCAGAGGCACCCCGGCAGGATCCATGGCTGGATCTTACTGTTATGGCTGTGGTAAGGTGGATCTACTGACCTGTGAGGATGATGGCGTAGGCCATACCAGGAAGCGGAGTCTAAGGTGCTGCTAACCAGAGCCCGCCGCAAAGCGGGATGGACTTGCTGCAGAAGGCAGCACCCAGGTTGCTACCCCTGGTACGACTCATCCCCTCAGGCAGCTGAGGTATAATGTGGCACAGGAAGGTAGAGGCACAGACGTAGCCAGGTCTGGCAGGAGGTCAGGGCTGGCGGCAATGAAGCAAGATCAGGTCACGAAGCAAGAAGGTCTGAAGGCAGGCGGCACACGAGCAAGGTCAGAATACGTAGCAAGGGTTCAGATACACGGCGAGGCTAGACACAGGTAAACGCTTTCTCTTAGGCAAACTAGGCACAAAGATCTGGCAAGGATTAAAGGAAGTGTGGGGTTATTTAGGGTCAAACTACACTAGCATCAATTAACCCCTTAACGACGCAGGACGTATATTTACGTCCTGTGTCGGCTCCCGCGATATGAAGCGGGGTCGCGCAGCGACCCCGCACCACATCGTGTCGGTCCCGGCGCTCATCAACGGCCGGGACCCGCGGCTAATACCACACATCGCCGATCGCGGCAATGTATGGTATTAACCCTTTAGAAGCGGCGGTCAAAGCTGACTGCCGCTTCTAAAGTGAAAGTGAAACTATCCCGTCTAGTCAGTCAGGCTGTTCGGGACCGCCGCGGTGAAATCACGGCGTCCCGAACAGCTTACAGGACACTGGGAGGGCCCTTACCTGCCTCCTCGGTGTCCGATTGACGAATGACTGCTCCGTGCCTGAGATCCAGGCAAGAGCAGTCAAGCGCTGATAACACTGATCACAGGCGTGTTAATACACGCCAGTGATCAGCATAGGAGATCAGTGTGTGCAGTGTTATAGGTCCCTATGGGACCTATAACACTGAAAAAAAAAAGTTTAAAAAAAAGTGTTAATAAAGGTCATTTAACCCCTTCCCTAATAAAAGTTTGAATCACCCCCCTTTTCCCTTAAAAAATAAAACAGTGTAAATAAAAAAAAGTAAACATATGTGGTATCGCCGCGTGCGTAAATGTCCAAACTATAAAAATATATCATTAATTTAACCGCACGGTCAATGGCGTACGCGCAAAAAAATCTTATTTTTGGTCACTTTTTATACCATTAAAAAATAAATAAAAAGTAATCAAAAAGTCCGATCAAAACAGAAATCGTACTGATAAAAACTTCAGATCACGGCGCAAAAAATGAGTCCTCATACCGCCCTGTACGTGGAAAAATAAAAAAGTTATAGGGGTCAGAAGATGACATTTTTAAACGTATAAATTTTCCTGCATGTAGTTATGATTTTTTCCAGAAGTGCGACAAAATCAAATATATATAAGTAGGGTATCATTTTAACCGTATGGACCTACAGAATAATGATAAGGTGTCATTTTTACCGAAATATGCACTGCGTAGAAACGCAAGCCCCCAAAATTTACAAAATGGCGTTTTTTCTTCGATTTTGTCGCACAATGATTTTTTTTCCTTTTTGCCGTGAATTTTTGGGTAAAATGACTAATGTCACTGCATTATTGGTGACGCAAAAAATAAGCCATAATATGGATTTTTAGGTGGAAAATTGAAAGGGTTATGATTTTTAAAAGGTAAGGAGGAAAAAACGAAAGTGCAAAAACTGAAAAACCCTCTGAGTTCTTAAGGGGTTAATAGTGCACTGGCCCTTTAAATTTTACAGAGCCGACACGCACGCGCCTTAGGAGGCATGGGCGCGCGTGCCGGTGGACACAGGGAGCAGAGGAGGCAGAGTAGCGACCAGGTGAGGGGAGACCCAGCGGCTGCGTTTGTTCGCATTGCGGGATGCAAACTGCACCGGAGCCGGCAGCAGGCAAAGGGATGCGCTTGCGGTCAGCAAGTCTGACCGCATCACTAGCTGTAACATATATACTGTGTGCAGCCATTGGTATATTCTAAACAGCCACCGACAGGATATACCAGCGCATCGTGGGGGTGGAGATGTACCATAATCGGGAGCGTGTGTCACACAGAATGGGAACCCGTTCCAACTGACTGTCCGGTCTAACGACAACCCGATTGGGGTATCCAGACAGGTGGCGGTACTCCGGTTCGCTCTCACTGGAAGAGTACATCTTGGCATCCACTTACCCATCTTTGCTTATAGCTGTATGTAGTAATCTGTAGGTTCATGAATCAGGTGACTTAGGTATGCTCAGGTTTCCTCCAATAGTTATAAAGTGTACCAGAAATAAATAAAGTAATAAAATAAAATTGAAGAGTGTTCCCAGTATCCAATGTTCTTTCATGTATGCCGTCATCCCGCTTCTACCTGAAACAGAAAAAAATATGAGAAATAAAATTCCAACTACCAAAACCATACACTAGGGGTAAGAAAAAGGCATCATAGTACACAATGATAGAGGTCACAGATCTGATCATATGTTGCAAATTTTATGATTCAAGGTGTATATCCACTTGGGTTCCCTTCTCTTTAGGTGACTGATTCGATCACCTCCCTTCTTTAATGGAGGGACGTGGTCTATCAGCATAAAGTGGAGGTCTCTTTCAGTATGTCCACAGCCGTTAAAATGTTTGGCTACAGGAAGGTCTTGTCTCCCTGTCTTAAAATCCCATGTGGTTTCCCCCCTATACAGAAGCCTGCAGGGGCACCACAGGACATACATAACGAATGTGGAATTACAAGTGAGATAGTGTCTGATCTTGTATTCTATAGAACACAATTACCCCTGGGGTACAGATATCCCTATATGGGGAGGATTCCCTAAAACGTAAATTACAGAATGTCTTTGTTCCAGAGGGAGCCATCTTGGACATCTGGACATTGTTCGTTTATACACGTCCATTCCCCATGAGCGGTATCAGAGCAGTCAGAAGCGCCATCAGTAATAATTTTTCAAGTGCGCACGTAGAGCTGCTGGTTGACCTATTGGAGGTGGTACTCACTAGGAACTACTTCCAGTTCAACAAGCAGTTCTACGTGCAGCATGTTGGTACCACGATGGGGACAAACGTTGCGCCAACGTACGCGAACATTTTCATCTCCCATCTTGAGGAGGGGTCTGTCTATGTATCCCACCACTTCAGCCAAGTACTGACTTGTTCACCAAACCTACCGACTGTAATTCGATATTGAGGTGTGACAGTCAGCATCCAAAGCCTATGCTAAAATCCCTACCCACCAGCCAGATGTTACGAGCAAAAAGGATAAGCACGAGCAGCAGATTGGAGCCTTCCCTGGATAGGATGGCCTCCAACTCTGCTGAGCGAGGGTATCCCTGACATTTGATTGCATGCAGTAAACAACAGGTTTTACACTTGAATAAACAGGAAACATATATTTCAAGAAAGAGTCCCCCCACATATTGCCTTTGTATCTACTTTCTCTGGATTATCAGGCAGGTTGGTGGGTGTCCTTAAGAGACACTGGCACATCCTAAGGAATGGCTACGAGAAAGTTAGAGGCTTCAATCTCCCTCCTATCATGTCATACCATAGATCTGGGAACCTAAGAGACCGTCTAGTGAGAGCAGACGTGTCTATATAGGTTCCCAGACAATGGTTTATCACAAGTGCAAATCTTGGATCTTTCCCGTGCAGGTCCTGCGTGAATTGCCCTCTCACGTGGAAACATCCTACCACAGGAGTTGAATACAAGATCAGACACTACCTCGCTTGTAATTCCACATTGGTTATGTATGTCCTGTAGTGCCCCTGTGGACTTCTGTATATGGGGGAAACCACATGGGATTTTAAGACAGGGATAAATCACCACCGCTACACCATAAGAAAAAAAGAGACAAGACCTTCCTGCAGCCAAACATTTTAACGACTATGGACACACTGAAAGAGACCTCCACTTTATGCTGATAGACCACGTCCCTCCATTAAAGAAGGGAGGTGATCGAATCAGTCACCTAAAGAGAAGGGAACCCAAGTGGATATACACCTTGAATTCACTGAAACCTTCGGGTTTGAACGCAGAATTTAAGATTAATCAAAAAATGTGCAACTTTCAGATCTGTGACCTCCATGATTGTGTACTATGATGCCTTTTTCTTACCCCTAGTGTATGGTTTTGGTAGTTTGAATTTTCTCAATTCTCATATATTTTTTTCTGTTTCAGGTAGAAGCGGGATGACGGCATACATGAAAGAACATTAGATACTGGGAACACTCTTCAATTTTATTTTAATACTTTATTAACTTCTGGTACACTTTATAACTATTGGAGGAAACCTGAGCATAGCTAAGTCACCTGATTCACAAACCTACAGATTACTACGTACAGCTATAAGCAAAGATGGGTAAGTGGATGCCAAGATGTACTCTTCCAGTGAGAGCAAACCGGAGTACCGCCACCCATCTGGATACCCCAATCGGGTTGTCGTTAGACCGGACAGTCAGTTGGAATAGTTCCCGTTCTGTGTGACACACGCTCCCGAATAAGGTACATCTCCACCCCCATGATGCACTGGTATATCCAGTCGGTGTCTGTTTACAGAGTACACAGATGGCTGCGTATATACAGTTGACAGAAAGGTATTGCCAGGCTCCAAGATGGCGCACGTCCGAGGATACTGAATTGGGCACTTGCGCAAAGTTCACAGAGTTATTCCTAATTCTATCACGTCACTTCCCTTCCAGGACCGGAAGGACCAGGTACATGATTGTACTGTATGATTTTTGGCATCCCCGAACAATCCAGTGATTGAAATGTGTGCCGAAACCCCTCCTCCCCTTGTGACCGAAGGTACACCTTTATATCACCGTCACCTGAACTTGATTTATGGATTTGATTCATAAGGACTATTTTGAGTGTGTTTTTGCACTGTTTGCATGTTTATTTACATGATGTAGGTCTCTTAGAAGCTTGACGTGTATGATATACATGACCCGCACCATGTGATCATAATTTCACTGTACCGATATGTTTGCTAATTGTAATTAATTTGTAACACTTATTGTCCACCATGTGAATATTATATATACCCTGCACTTTGTACTAGTTACTGCTTGACAAAGGCCGTGCGAGACGCTCTTTGTGATGTTTGGTGAATAAAAGCCACACACCCTTTTCCACGGATTTATTGAGTGCTGCTGATTATCTTTACTGGATTTATGGGACTTTCTGACCAAGTTGTCACAGCCTGCACCATCTCCTTCACCTTGTCAGTGCTGCCCATTTCTGGAAACTATCTATCTATCTATCTCATATCTATCTATCTCATATCTCTCATATCTATCTATCTATCTATCTATCTATCTATATATCTCATATCTATCTATCTCATATCTCTCATATCTATCTATCTCATATCTCTCTCATATCTATCTATCTATCTATCTATCTCATATCTATCTATCTCATATCTCTCATATCTATCTATCTATATATCTCATATCTATCTATCTCATATCTCTCATATCTATCTATCTCATATCTCTCTCATATCTATCTATCTATCTATCTATCTCATATCTATCTATCTCATATCTATCTATCTCATATCTATCTATCTATCTCATATCTATCTATCTATCTCATATCTATCTATCTATCTATCTCATATCTATCTATCTATCCATCTCATATCTATCTATATATCTCATATCTATCTATCTCATATCTCTCTCATATCTATCTATCTATCTCATATCTATCTCCTATCTATCTATCTCATATCTATCTATCTATCTATCTATCTCATATCTATCTATCTATCTATCTATCTCATATCTATCTATCTATCTCATATCTATCTATCTATCTCATATCTATCTATCTATCTATCTCTCATTTATGCCACTGTCAATCTATCTCTCATTTCTTTCTATCTATTTATCATTCTTATTTATTCTGTTTCTACATTTTATCTATTAACCCTGTCCCTATTTGTCTGTCATCTCATTGTCTATCTATCTATGTATCTTATATCTATCTATCTATCTATCTTATATCTATCTATCTCATATCTATCTATTATCTATCTATCTATTATGTATCTATCTATTTCCTATCTATCTGTGGTAGAGGTGATGCAAAAGGCAGATGGAATTACCCTAGGGGCAGATGGCATTAACCCCTTGTATTCGTGACGCCAGGGCATGGTTTATCCACGATACTACCCGAAGGTATACCGCTGGATCCTGGGCTAGGCACGGGGGGCAATAATGACTCTGATGCCAAGTTACGGATAATGGTAGCTTTACTGAGGGTAGACAGATGGTAAAGTCTATACAGTTCAGCCAGGGCCCATGGAGATGACCAGTGACTCAGAGACTTTAACCCCTTAAAGACCAAGCCCATTTTCACCTTAAGGACCAGAGCATTTTTTGCACATCTGACCACTTTCACTTTAAGCATTAATAACTCTGGGATGCTTTTACTTCTGATACTGTTTTTAATTACATATTCTACTTTAACATAGTGGTACATTTTCACCCATACTTGCATCATTTCTTGGTGAAAAATTCCTAAATTTCATGAAAAATTAGAACATTTTGCATTTTTCTAACTTTGAAGCTCTCTGCTTGTAAGGAAAATAGACATTCCAAATAAATTATATATTGACTCACATATGCAATATGTCTACTTTATGTTTGCATGATAAAGTTGACAAGTTTTTACTTTTGGAGGACATCAGAGGGCTTCAAAGTTCAGCAGCAATTTTCCAATTTTTCACAACATTTTCAAAATCTGAATTTTTCAGGGACCAGTTCAGTTTTGAAGTGGATTTGAAGGGCCTTCATATTAGAAATACCCCATAAATGGTCCCATTATCAAACTGCACCTCCCAAATGACATTCAGTAAGTGTGTTAACCCTTTAGGTGTTTCATAGGAATAGCAGAAAAGTGAAGGAGAAAAATCTTCATTTTTTACATTCACATGTTTTTGTAGGCCCAGTTTTTGAATTTTTACAAGGGGTAAAAGGAGAGAAATCACACCAAAAGTTGTAACCCAATTTCTCTCGAGTAAGGAAATACCTGTGTATGTAAAGTGTTCGGCGGGCACAGGAGAGGGCTCAGAAGGAAAGGAGCGACAATGGGATTTTGGAGAGTGAGTTTTTCTGAAATAGATTTTGGGGGGCATGTCACAATTATGAAGCCCCTATGGTGCCAGAACAGCAAAAAAAAACACAATAAAAAACACATGGCATACTTTTCTGGAAACAAAACCCCTCAAGGAATGTAACAAGGGGTACAGTGAACCTTAACACCCCACAGCTGTTTGACAACTTTTCGTTAAAGTCGGATGTGTAAATGAATTATTTTTTTCACTACAATACTGGTTTTCCCCCAAATTTAACATTTTTACAAGGGGTAATAGGAGAAAATGTCCCCCAAAATTTGTAAACCCATCTCTTCTGAGTATGGAAATACCCCATGTGTGGACGTCAAGTGCTCTGAGGGCGCACTACAATTCTCAGAAGAGTCACAATAGGCGTTTGGAAAGCACATTTTGCTGAAATGGTTTTTGGGGGGCATGTCCCATTTAGGAAGCCCCTATGGTACCAGAACAGCCAAAAAAAAACATGTGGCATACTATTTTGTAAACTACACCCCTCAAGGAACGTAACAAGGGGTCCAGTGAGCCCCACAGGTGTTCGACTACTTTACGTTAAAGTCGGATGTGTAAATTCATTTTTTTTCACTAAAGTGCTGGTTTTCCCCAAATTTAAAATTTCTACAAGGAGTAATAAAAGAAATGCCCCCCAAACATTTTAACCCCATCTCTGCGGAGTATGGAAATACCCCATGTGTGGATGTTGAGTGCTCTGCGGGCGAACTACAATGCTCAGAATTTGTCACATTTGGCTTTTGGAAAGCAAATTTTGCTGAAATGGTTTTTGGGGGGCATGTCCCATTTAGGAAGCCCTTATGGTGCCAGGACAGCAAAAAAAAAAAAAACATGGCATACTATTTTGGAAACTACACCCCTCAAGGAACGTAACAAGTGGTACAATGAGCCTTAACACCCCACAGGTGTTTGATAAATGTTCATTATAGTGAGATGTGAAAAGGAAAAATTTTATTCTTTTACACTAAAATGCTGGGGTTACCCCAAATTTTTCATTTTCACAAGTGGTAATAGGAGAAAATGTCACCATAAATTTGTAAATACATTTCTTTGGAGTAAGGACATACCTCATATCTGGACATAAATTACTCTGCGGGTGCACACCAGTCTCGGAAGAGCAGGAGCGCAGTCAGGGGCCTTGAGCATTCACATAGCTGCCTATGAAGCCAGAACAGCGGGACCCCCCCTCAAGGAGCATTACATGGGGTACACTGAGTTAGTAAAGTGGGGTACAGTGGGCCGTAAAATGACAAAATAGGTTATGTTCCCAGAATGATGACCCAGAGCATAGCCAAAACTAAAAAAATATGCCCACCCAAATCATCATTCTGGGAATGTGATGTGTGTGGTCGTCCTTAACCTGTTGCCTCAAATGCGCAGAGAGAGTGCTGCGCATTTGAGGCAACATAAAAAAGTCCCTGATGTTAGTCACTCAGTGACCCATGACCCATTTTTGGAAAAAATAACCCCAGAGTTCTTATCAGGTTTTTCTTTTTTTGTTTGTTTTTTTGATAGAAGAGTTTTTTGGGCAATTTAGTGGTTTATGAGGTTAAAAATTGGAATGTACTTGGTACATTGGGGTCAAATTATGGGAAATCAAAATGAAAAGGGAAAATGTAGTAATCCACGGAAGTGTGATACTCCCTGAAGCAGTTTTTAATACAGATGCCCGGATGGTCACATTGAGTGGTGGTGTCCTTCCGTATCTCGCTCTTGTATCCCGTATCCCACTCTCCATACTGTAAAGCAGGGTCTGGTAGAGGACGTCCCCGCTCCAGTACTGCCTGACACTTGGTTTTTTGACTAGGCCCATATGTAGCACGGGGCCTCAAAATGTCCTAATTTCGGCTGCATTGATGGCGTACCATTCATTGGGCCTAGCCGAATCAGGGTGGTAGGCGATGAACTGTTGGGCGTACAAGTTAGTTTGCTCCACCAAATAATTGACAAAGTCGTCACTGAAATAATAACTAAAAGGGTCAATTTCAGTGTATCCGCCAACAAACTCAGGAATCCGTGGCTGGTATCCCCCTGGGGGTCTCCAGACAGGTTCACCGGAAGGGGGCTCCGTTACGCCTGTCGGGGGGGTGGGACTCCTATTACGACGCTCGTACTAGTCTCGGCCACTTGGACGCTATCATGGGGTGTGTGTGTGGGGGGGAGGGAGGGGCAGGGAAGTGTGTAGTGTTTGTGCTTGGTGCAAACTTTATATAACGGTGTGGGATTAGAAATCACACACCGTTATAATAAAAATAAAGGGGGGGGGGGCCAAATGCAGCACCCTGAAACCTAATAGTGCCCGGGCCGCGCTGCAAAATCTGCAGAGACTCTTGAGGACCTATTTGGGGGTCAGGGGGAGAAATATTTTTTTCACTTTTTTTTTTTTTTTTTTTTTAACTCCTACCTGTTCCTGTATTGGAAACTCACCCTGAACTATTGGACACCGGAGGACACTTCTTCAGCCCTGAGGGGCACAGGTCTTGGCAGAGGGGGGGTGGTCTCTGGCTACTTCTCTCAGCTCTGCCCGCTGACTGAACTCAGTGGGCGAGCAGAACTGAGGGGACATTAACCCCTCCTCTGTCAGCTGCTTCGTCTGTTCAGTGAGCGGAACAATGACGCAGCCCATCAATCAAGCGGAGGGGGCGTCACTCCCGGCCGAAGAACGGGAGTAGGTGAGTGGAGCTCCCCGCCCAGGTGACTACTTACGGCAGCGGCGGTGACTAGTTTATAACTTCATATCTTCATCATCCCTGGGGGCAGGAGCGTCCCCCGGGAATGGTGAAAATAAAGATTTTACCCTATATAACGCTTTGTCAAGCATTATATAGGGTAAAATCTGATGATTGGTTCCCTTTAAAGTGGTGACGCTTCCTGAACACATTACATGGTATAATACATAACAAAACATATATACAGGTGGGAAACAAGTACAAGGGGCCCAGGGGACACTAAAGGGAGGCTGCCGGACAGGACAGCAAGGGTACGGGGCAACACCTCCCGTACTGGGCCACCACATATCTATCTCATATCTATCTATCTCATATCTATCTATCTATCTATCTATCTATCTATCTCATACCTATCTCTCATATCTATCTATCTCATATCTATCTATCTCATATCTATCTATCTCATATCTATCTATCTCATATCTATCTATCTCATATCTATCTATCTTTCTCATATCTATCTCATATCTATCTATCTATCTCATATCTATCTATCTATCTATCTATCTATCTATCTATCTATCTATCTCATATATATCTATCTCTTTTGTATTATTTTATTTCATATAAATGTAGGAATATTCAGTCCCTGAACACTTTTGTAATGGATTTAGTCTGTCAGTGAATAAGACATGAGCTGCACCTTTAAAGACTTTCTGCCATTAGCAAACTAGCTTTATGGCAGCACATAAGTGGCACATGTCAGAATCTTCCTTACATCTCCGCAGCCCATTACGTGACCTGCAGATTCTTTAGCAGCTCCGAGAGACATTTCACCAAAGATCGGGGCCTCTCATCTCCCCTCTAATTGTGCCCTCAGTGCAGGAAGGTGGAGACGAGGGCTCCGTGGACTTGTTATGTATGGTATTGGAGACATCAATGGAGAGACTGAGAACAAGTCAGGGCGACTATTCCAAATGACATGTGACTGGTGGGCACTGTGTACCTGACCCCCCTCACAGCCACGGCTCACAGAACGGCCTAGGCCAGTGTTGCCCAAGGGTCCCTCCAGCTATTGTAAAACTACAACTCTCAGCAATGGTTGGGAAACACTGGCCTAGGCTCACAGGACACTGCAGAACTGCAGACGATTAGTATATAATTCCCAACATCCACTGTAATCTGCTGCAACGTCTGCAAAAAAATTCTGGAATTCAGCAAAGGGCGGGTTCACACTGCGTCATTGTTTCCGTTTAACATTTTTTACACTTGAAAAAGAAAAAAATGTATATGTAAATGCAGGGCTAGACAAATTCCAGGCGCCAGGTTGACATGAGAATTTCATCCTGGCGCCTAGGTATTTGTCAGCTATGTGCATTAACCCCTTCCCGACCCATGGCATGCATTTACATCGAGTATGACGCGCACTCAGGACAGGGGCTCAAGTCATATCCAGCAACTACCAACTACTATCCGCAGCCGACACCTGCCAGTAACAGCAGACATGGTAGATCACCACGATGTCCAGCATTTAACTGTTTAGCAGCTGTCAAGCCAGATGTAGGCTGTAGAAATTAGCGCCAATCTCATAGGTTAATGCAATGGTTATGCATTTTAATGATATATATATATATATATATATATATATATATCAACCTCTAATTCACTGTCTATACTTCACATACTGATTGTATGGTACAGGGAGTGAGGGGAAATAAATATTTCATGTAAGAAACTACCGCAAGGGCATGAAAGGGTAAACTGTATTGACAACAAAAAAATCCCGGATCCTAGATTCAAAACAAATTTCTCAAGTTCTGCGTAAAAGGACGCTAAAACGGATATAGCGGTGCGCCGTACAACAGTATATGTTTCCCATTGACTTACCTCTTGTCTAAACATGCTGAGAGTTGTAGTTTTGCAGCATCTAGAGGGCTGCAGCTTTGAGACCACTGACATATATATATATCTAAGTCCAATAATGCAAAAAGTCGCTTACTGTGGCACCTGTTTGGGTCTATGGACATGTGGGTTATCTTTGTAGCTATTGAGATTACAGTATGTATTTTATGCCCTGTTAATGGGCACAACTGTGGATAGTAAATGGCCCTGAGCAGTGTCATGTGGAGGCTAAGGAGATGTGAGCGTCAGCACTGCTGGGAGGAGGTGAGTCATGTCTTGGCTGAGAGGGACGGACAGTAAGTACATGGAAATGCAGAGGTTGCAGTTGAAGTTGAGCCCTGGTGCCAGCGGCCCATCTGGCACACAGGATGATGCCAGTACTATTGGAGCATATGACAGTTGTGGGGGTTGTAACAGTTTTTGTATTGGGGTCCGAGAGCTTCGAGTTAAAGGGGTTATCCAGGAAAAAACTTTATTTTATATATCAACTGGCTCCAGAAACTTAAACAGATTTGTAAATTACTTCTATTAAAAAATCTTAATCCTTTCAATACTTATGAGCTGCTGAAGTTGAGTTGTTCTTTTCTGTCTAAGTGCTCTCTGATGACACCTGTCTTGGGAACTGTCCAGAGTAGAAGCAAATCCCCATGGCAAACCTCTTCTACTCTATGCAGTTCCCGGAACAAGCAGAGATGTCAGCAGAGAGCACTGTTGCCAGACAGAAAAGAACAACTCAACTTCAGCAGCTGATAATTATTGGAAGGATTAAGATTTTTTAATAGAAGTCATTTAAAAATATGTTTAACTTTCTGGAGCCAGTTTTTTCCTGGAATGCCCCTTTACCCCTGGAATACCTCTTTAACTCTTAGGGTGCGTTCACACTGAGGAATAGGAGAGGAATCCTCGTGTAAAAATTCCGCCGCGGAATTTACGTTTCTTTTTCGTGCGCATTTTGCAAAAAAATTTTGCGGAAATCATGCGGAATTTACACGTAATTCCACGCAGATTTTCCACGTGGAATATAGGAGGAAACAGTTTTTTTTTTTTTTTGCTGGACTACAACCACCAATTGGAATTTGCACAAATTCCGTGCAGAAACGATTTCAATCGGAATTTTTTTTTTACTTCTGCTCACGTATTCCGCAAGAAGAATGAACATGTTCTTTCTTCTAGCGGAACGAAATTCCGCAGCGGAATTCCATAAGCGGAATTTACGCAGTGCGAACAGTGCAGAGTAAAATACATTGTAGTCAATGGCAAAGCAGATGTTAATTATTTCTAAGAGGAGAATTTACTCAAGTAAATTCCTCTTGAATTACTCAGTGTGAACACACCCTTAAAGGGGTACTCCGCTGGAAAACATTTTTTTTTAATCAACTGGTGCCAGAAAGTTAAACAGTTTTGTAAATGGCCTCTATTTAAAAATCTTAATCCTTCCAGTACTTATCAGCTGCTGTATGTTCCACAGGAAGTTCTTTTCTATTTGAATTTCCTTTCTGTCTGACCACAGTGCTCTCTACTGACACCTCTGTCCATGTCAGGAATTGTCCAGAGCAGGAGCTAATGCCCATAGTAAACCTCTCCTGCTCCGGACAGTTCCTGACATGGACAGAGGTGTCAGCAGAGAGCACTGTGGTCAGACTGGAAAGAGGAATTGAAATTCCTGTGGAGCATACAGCAGCTGATTAACATGGAAGGATTAAGATTTTTTAATAGAAGTAATTTACAAAATCTATATAAATTTCTGGCACCAGTTGATTTAAAATAATAATAATAGTTTTCCAGCGTAGTACCCCTTTAAAGTAGAAGGGGCAAGATATTATCTAGCCTGGCACCTTATTGGGTGCAAATGCCCTACCTATTCACTGGGTTTATATAGGTTCCCATATCTTTCAGGAAAAGGGAATGTATCGTATAATTTTTCTATATTTTCACTGTATTTTTTTTTTTATTCTTTTTTTTTTTTTTGGTACATTATTATGGGGGCAGCCATCTTGCCTGGGCTGTTCTTAAAGGGGTTATCCAGCCAAAGAGCAGCACCCACATTCTATGCGGGAATATGTCTCCAGTCTCGGAAAGCTCTTTGGGGGAGATTCATCAAAACCTGTCCAGAGGAAAAGCTGCTGAGTTGTCCATAGCAACCAATCAGATCGCTTCTTTCATATTTCAGAGGCCTATTCAAAAATGAAAGAAGCGATCTGATTGGTTGCTATGGGCAACTCAGCAACTTTTCCTCTGGACAGGTTTTGATAAATCTCCCTCTATGTCTATAAAAACAATGTGTCAGCCTTCATAAAACAGTCCCATTCAAAGTGTCCACATACTTTAGAAGTGCCCATTAGAGAATATCTTTATACCAGTGCCTGCTATAGATCTCCTTCATAATACATTCCCAGCTAGAGTGTCCCCATAACAGTGCTCGCCAGAGAATATGTCTATAATAGTGCCTGCCAGAGAGTGTCATAAAATATATTTCCAGCTAGTGTCCCCATAACAGTGCCCAATGTAGAATATTTCTATAAACAGTGTCTGCCAGGGAGTGCCTTCAAAATATATTCCCAGTAAGAGTGTCCATATACCAGTGCCCACCAGAGAATATCTTCATAACAGTGCCTGTCAGAGAATATCTCTATAACAGTGCCCGCCAGAGAATATCTCTATAACAGTGCCCACCAGAGAATATCTCTATACCAGTGCCCGCCAGAGAATATCTTCATAACAGTGCCTGCCAGAGAACATCTCTACAACAGTGCTTGCCAGAGAATATCTCTATAACAGTGCCCACCAGAGAATATCTCTATAACAGTGCCCGCCAGAGAATATCTCTACAACAGTGCCCGCCAGAGAATATCTCTATAACAGTGCCCACCAGAGAATATCTTCATAACAGTGCCTGCCAGAGACTATCTTCGTAACAGTACCTGCCAGATAATATCTCTATAACAGTGCCCGCCAGAGAATATCTCTACAACAGTGCCCGCCAGAGAATATCTCTATAACAGTGCCCACCAGAGAATATCTTCATAACAGTGCCTGCCAGAGACTATCTTCGTAACAGTACCTGCCAGATAATATCTCTATAACAGTGCCCACCAGAGAATATCTTCATAACAGTACCTGCCAGATAATATCTCTATAACAGTGCCCACCAGAGAATATCTTCATAACAGTGCCCGCCAGAGAATATCTCTATAACAGTCCCCACCAGAGAATATCTTCATAACAGTGCCTGCCAGAAAATATCTTCACAACAGTACCTGCCAGATAATATCTCTATAACAGTGTCTGTCAGAGAATATCTCTACAACAGTGCCTGCCAGAGAATATTTCTATAACAGTGCCCGCCAGAGAATATCTCTACAACAGTGCCCACCAGAAAATATCTCAATAACAGTGCCTGTCAGATAATATCTCTATAACAATCACCCACCCCCTCATCCCAACCCTATATAAGTAGTAGTTAGCTACACCTGGGCCATTTCTTTCCTGGCAGCCTCCCAGTCTGACTGTGAGAGTATGGTAAGTGAGCTGTTACACCTTGTTCACACTGGTGTGGTGCTGTGCGGCGTCCGTTGCTGCCGTGGCGCCGTGTCTGCGGGGGTGTGTGACCCATAGACTGGTTTGAGTGGCATTGGGGCCGCTCTGCCAGTGGGTCGTTTCCCCCCCGTGGGCACTGGTGTCGCGGCGGTGGTGGTCGCCGCCCAGTGCTGCGCCATTTTATGCTAGGGACGTTAGGGACCCACTCTGAATAGGTGGCCTTGACGTGGCGAGTGGGCTTGTACTTTTTGATCAAAAATGTATAATAACAACCTGTTAGTTTTATGATGAGAAGCAATCAGATCATTATACAAGATTGTAGATGTGCGCCATGTCTGTTTCTTCTACCTGAATCTCTATAACATTGCCTGCCAGATAATATCTCTATAACAGTGCCCACCAGAGAATAACTAAATAACAGTGCCTGTCAGAGAATATCTCTATAACAGTGCCCACCAGAGAATAACTCAATAACAGTGCCTGTCAGAGAATATCTCTATAACAATGCCCACCAGAGAATAACTCAATAACAGTGCCTGTCAGAGAATATCTCTATAACAGTGCCCACCAGAGAATAACTCAATAACAGTGCCTGTCAGAGAATATCTCTATAACATTGCCCACCAGATAATATCTCTATAACAGTGCCCACCAGAGAATAACTCAATAACAGTGCCTGTCAGAGAATATCTCTATAACATTGCCCACCAGAGAATAACTCAATAACAGTGCCTGTCAGAGAATATCTCTATAACAGTGCCCACCAGAGAATAACTCAATAACAGTGCCTGTCAGAGAATATCTCTATAACATTGCCCACCAGATAATATCTCTATAACAGTGCCCACCAGAGAATAACTCAATAACAGTGCCTGTCAGAGAATATCTCTATAACATTGCCCACCAGATAATATCTCTATAACAGTGCCCACCAGAGAATAACTCAATAACAGTGCCTGTCAGAGAATATCTCTATAACAGTGCCCGCCAGAGAATATCTCTACAACAGTGCCCGCCAGAGAATATCTCTCCAACAGTGCCTTCAAGAGAATATCTCCATAGCAGTGCCCACCAGAGTATATCTCGATGACCGTGCCTGCCAAAGAGACTGCCTTCACAATACATTCCCAGCTAGTGTCCCCATAATAGTGCCCACCAGAGAATCTCTCTATAAACAGTGTGTTACAGAGTGCCCTCATAACACAATCTGAGCGTGTTGCATAACGGTGCCAAGCAGAGAGTGCCTCCATAACTCACTCCCAGTGTCCCAAGAAAAATTGCCATAACCTCTTACTTAGTGCAAGCCAGGGAGTGCCCTTTTACAAATGTGCCATCCAGAGAGTGCTCTAGGAAAACATGCCCAGCCGCGAAGTGCCCCTACAAAACACTATCTACCAGAGTGTCCACATAATAGTACTTTTACACAAGGTATTTATTGTGTACATACAGAGCCGGTTCTGCCTATAGGCAAAATAGGCAGCCGCCTAGAGCGCCCTTTTGATGGGGGCACCGCTCTGCCACCTGCAAGAAAGTTAGTAGCCAGCTAGCATCCAAAGTACCCACTGCTCATCCAAAGCACCCACCCAGCTAGCACCCCCGTCACACCCCCTAACCAAATCAACAACCCCCCCCCCCCCCCCCGGTACCATAATATTCTGCATACTTAGTCTGCTGGAGGAGCGCAGTGCCAGCTCCGAGGCAGACAGGCAGGTCAGGTCCGTCCAGCATCCCGACATTGTTCGCGCCGTCATACATCTGCCCCAGCCCCCTCGCCTCTCCTGAGCGATCACATCTGTCCGCCTTGGAGGAGTACGGTACTACTTTCAGTGGCAACATGCTCCTCAGAGGCAGACAGATGTCCTCTGCCTCATGACATCACAAATCTAAGATACAAAAAACAAAAGCGCTCCCTTGTGTGACACCTTCAGCATAAAAATTTAAAATAGGTGAGCCAAGGGTTAACTAACCTAAAACGGTTGTGCGAATTCCGGCACAACACGTATATGCACTTGGTCATTTAAGGCTGCCGCACATTCCTCCTCACACTCCCAAGCGTGAATAATAGATTCCAATACCACGCCAAACTCCACAGAGGATAAGAGGCGCTGCCAGTAAGGTGATCGGGGGTGATGAGAAAGACTTATTTTATCTACAGTGTGTCACCCCAGTAGTAAGGAGATTACATGAGGAGGAGGTTTGTTACAGTGTGTCACCCAAGTAGTAAGGAGATTACATGAGGAGGAGGTTTGTTACACTGTGTCACCCCAGTAGTAAGGAGATTACATGAGGAGGAGGTTTGTTACACTGTGTCACCCCAGTAGTAAGGAGATTACATGAGGAGGAGGTTTGTTACAGTGTGTCACCCCAGTAGTAAGGAGATTACATGAGGAGGAGGTTTGTTACACTGTGTCACCCCAGTAGTAAGGTGATTACATGAGGAGGAGGTTTGTTACAGTGTGTCACCCCAGTAGTAAGGAGATTACATGAGGAGGAGGTTTGTTACACTGTGTCACCCCAGTAGTAAGGAGATTACATGAGGAGGAGGTTTGTTACACTGTGTCACCCCAGTAGTAAGGTGATTACATGAGGAGGAGGTTTGTTACAGTGTGTCACCCCAGTAGTAAGGAGATTACATGAGGAGGAGGTTTGTTACACTGTGTCACCCCAGTAGTAAGGAGATTACATGAGGAGGAGGTTTGTTACACTGTGTCACCCCAGTAGTAAGGTGATTACATGAGGAGGAGGTTTGTTACAGTGTGTCACCCCAGTAGTAAGGAGATTACATGAGGAGGAGGTATGTTACAGTGTGTCACCCCAGTAGTAAGGAGATTACATGAGGAGGAGGTTTGTTACAGTGTGTCACCCCAGTAGTAAGGAGATTACATGAGGAGGAGGTTTGTTACACTGTGTCACCCCAGTAGTAAGGTGATTACATGAGGAGGAGGTTTGTTACAGTGTGTCACCCCAGTAGTAAGGAGATT
The DNA here is from genome assembly GCF_029499605.1 of Hyla sarda. NCBI lineage: Eukaryota > Metazoa > Chordata > Amphibia > Anura > Hylidae > Hyla > Hyla sarda. The sequence continues at coordinate 208,731,992 of NC_079196.1, forward strand.
ACATGAGGAGGAGGTTTGTTACAGTGTGTCACCCCAGTAGTAAGGTGATTACATAAGGAGGAGGTTTGTTACAGTGTGTAACCCCAGTAGTAAGGAGATTACATGTGGAGGAGGTTTGTTACAGTGTGTCACCCAAGTAGTAAGGTGATTACATGAGGAGGAGGTTTGTTACAGTGTGTCACCCCAGTAGTAAGGAGATTACATGAGGAGGAGGTTTGTTACAGTGTGTCACCCCAGTAGTAAGGAGATTACATGAGGAGGAGGTTTGTTACAGTGTGTCACCCCAGTAGTAAGGAGATTACATGAGGAGGAGGTTTGTTACAGTGTGTCACCCCAGTAGTAAGGTGATTACATGAGGAGGAGGTTTGTTAAAGTGTGTCACCCCAGTAGTAAGGAGATTACATGAGGAGGGGTTTGTTACAGTGTGTCACCCCAGTAGTAAGGAGATTACATGAGGAGGAGGTTTGTTACAGTGTGTCACCCCAGTAGTAAGGAGATTACATGAGGAGGAGAGTTGTTACAGTGTGTCACCACAGTAGTAAGGGGATTACACGGGGAGGAGGTTTGTTACAGTGTGTCACCCCAGTAGTAAGGAGATTAGATGGGGAGGAGGTTTGTTTCAGTGTGTCACCCCAGTAGTAAAGTGAGGCATGTCAAAGGGCGAGGTCAAAGGGCGGCAAAATTATCTGTCGCCTGGGGTGGCAAAAGACCTGTGTACATAGTTGGGCAAACGTTCACAATCATTGGGTAGTGTGAACATTTACAGCGATGGCAGAATCAGCGAGGTTTTGTTTGCCATTGATTTATTCTTTTACAGTGACCTAAAAATTATTATTTGCCGGCGTTAAATCCCCTTGTGTAACCAGGTATCTGCTAGCTGTTAGAAGATGAGACAGAGAGTGTGGAAATAAGACAGGAGGTGTGCGAACGCTCTAAGGAACGAAAGCGATGATACAAGCCATCAAAAATTAGAATAAATAAATACGATTATGGTAAGAAATAAATGCATGGCTTTCGCATGCTAAGAACTCGCTATATCGACGACCAATCCTTGTTTTTACAACTTTATCTGCTACCCTAAAACATTCCGAGCCCAAAACTGTTCCTGTAAGGCAGTGTTTCCCAACCAGTGTGCCTCCAGCTGTTGCAGAACTACAACTCCTAGCATGCCCGGACAGCCTTTGGCTGTCCGGGCATGCTGGGAGTTGTAGTTCTGCATAAGCTCGGGGCACACTAGTTTGGAAACACTGCCATAAAGCCTGTATTTGCAACAGAATTTTCTGCACAGACTTTCCATACAGAAATTTTGCAGCAAATACAATAGTAACTAAGCGTGGGGGATTTATGCACCCTTATCTGCATGCGGCGAAAAAATCAGTAGCATTATGAATCTGTAGCATGTCAATTGCTGTGCCGGAACAGTTGCAGATTTATTGCAGACTTTCCTCATTTTCTTCAGCAGGGAGGTTGTAATCTGTAGTAGTCCTCCAAATTCGCAGCAGAAAATCTCCAACAGATTCACACAAATTGGTGTGATTTTCTGCTTAGTGTTCTGGTGATAGAAGTGACAACTAATGTAATTTCCTTAACAACATTTGATTTGCTGAAATTGGGGCATTTAGGTTCCGCCCCAGGTATATATATATATATATATATATATATATCTAATAGCTGAGTCCCCGGTGTTGCCCGGTTTTTCCTTCCTAATCCTTGTTGGGTAGGAAAATCAACATAGGAGGAAGCTTTTGACTTCATATCCCATCCTCAAATATTGTTATCATATCCCGTCCGCATATCCCATCCTCATATCCCGACCTCCTATCCAGTCCTCATATCTCGACCTCATATCCCGTCCTCATATCACATCCTCATATTCCGACCTCCTATCCTGTCCTCATATCTTGACCTCATATCCCGTCCCCATATCCCATCCTCATATCCTGACCTTCTATCTCGACTTCATATCCCATCCTCATATGCTGACCTCCTATGCCATCCTCCTATCCCGACCTCATAGCCTGTCCTCATATCTCGACCGCATATCCTGTCCTCATATCCCGACCTCCTATCTCGACCTCATATCCCGTCCTCATATCCCGACCTCCTATCTCGACCTCATATCCTGTCCTCATATCCTTCCTCATATTCCATCCTCAAATCCCGTCCTCCTATCTCGACCTCATATTCCATCCTCATATCTCGACCACATATCCCGTCCTCATATCCTTCCTCATATCCTGACCTCATATCCCGTCGTCCTATTCCATCCTCATATCTCGACCTCCTATCCCAACCTCACATCCCGACCTCACATCCCGACCTCACATCCCGTCCTCCCCGACCCCATATCCCGTCCCCATATCCTGCCCCCATATCCGACCCCATATTCCATACCATATTTGTGAGATGGGGTGTGGCTTGCAAGCCGGATTGACACATTCACCAGGAGATGCAGAGCGGAGCTTGTGGAGTAAGGTACTGGAAGTCCCATATATTTGCATGGGACTTAAAGTAAAACAAAAACCCATCTCTTTTATATAAGGGTGTAGGTAAGGGTTAATTTAACTATCATATCTTTTTATTTGACATATAAGTGATATGTGTACCAGGTATTATTGAAATAGCTCCAGCCGTACGGAAGTTATGTGGGAACATACATTTCCCATTGATTTGCATGGGACTTTAAACAAAAACCCCGACCCTCACAAATGGGGGTAGTTAAGGGTTACATTAACTATCCTATATTTTAAGTGAACATATAAGTAACATGTGACCAAGTATTATCGAAATATCTCCAGCCGATTGGAAGTTATGCAGTAACATATATTTCCCATAGACTTGTATGGGACTTTAAACATAAACCCCGCCCCTGGCAAATGGGGGTGAGTAAGGGTTAAATCACCTATCCTATGTTTGTTGCTGACATATAAGTAACATGTGGCCAAGTTTCATGTTAATATCTTTAGCCGTTGGAACGTGATGCTGGAACATACACACATACATACATACATACATACATACACACACACACACACACACACACATATATACATACATACACACATACACACATACATATATATATACATACATATATACACACATACACACACATACATACATATATACATACATACATACATACACATACACACACACATACACACATATACATACATATATACATACACACACACACATACACACATATACACATACATATATACATACACATACACACACACATACACATACATACATATATACATACACACACACACATACACACATATACACATACATATATATACATACATACACACACACACATACACACATATACACATACATATATATACATACACATACACACACACATACACATACATACATATATACATACACACATACATACACACACATTGAGTTTTATATATATATATATATATATATATATAGATATATATATATTAATAATAATATTATAATAATATAATTTTGTTATTATAATTTTTTTATTTATATATATATATATATATATATATTAAAAATAATATTATTATAATATAATTTTTTATTATTATCTATATGCCGTATATAAAACTCAACGCGTGTGTATATATGTATATATGTATGTATGTGTGTATGTTCCACAAAAACTTCCAAACAGCTAAAGATATTAACATGAAACTTGGCCACATGTTACTTATATGTCAACAACAAACATAGGATAGGTGATTTAACCCTTACTCACCCCCATTTGCCAGGGGCGGGGTTTTTGTTTAAAGTCCCATACAAGTCAATGGGAAATATATGTTACTGCATAACTTCCAAACGGCTGGAGATATTTCGATAATACTTGGTTACATGTTACTTATATGTCCACTTAAAATATAGGATAGTTAATTTAACCCTTAACTACCCCCATTTGTGAGGGTCGGGGTTTTTGTTTAAAGTCCCATGCAAATCAATGGGAAATGTATGTTCCCACATAACTTCTGTACGGCTGGAGATATTTCAATACCTGGTACACATATTACAGGTTGGGATATGAGGACGGGATGGGAGGTCGAGAAAGGAGGACGGGATAGAAGGTCGGGATAGAAGGTCGGGATAGGAGGACAGGATGGGACGACGGGATGGGAGGACGAGATAGAAGGTCGAGATAGGAGGTCGGGATAGGAGGTCGGGACAGGAGGTCGAGATAGGAGGACGGGATGGCAGGTCGAGATAGGAGGACGGGATAGGAGGTCCAGATAGGAGGCCGGGATAGGAGGACAGATAGGAGGATGGATAGGAGGACAGGATAGGAGGTTGAGATAGGAGGTCGGGATAGGAGGACGGGATAGGAGGACGGGATAGGATGTCGGGATAGGAGGACGGGATAGGAGGATGGGATAGGAGGACGGGATAGGAGGATGGGATAGCAGGACGGGATAGGGGATCGGGATAAGAGGATGGGATAGGAGGTCGGGGTATGAGGAATGGGATATGGGGTTGGGATATGACAACAATATATGGGGATGGGATTTGAAGTCAAAAGCTTCCTCCTTTGTTGATTTTCCTCCCCAACAAGGATTAGGAAGGAAAAACCGGGCAACGCCGGGTACTCAGCTAGTTGTATTATATTTATTATTATCATTATTCTTGCTATTTTTATTATTAAAGGTGTACCCTGTGAAAGACAATTATTTTTTAAATCAACTGGTGCCAGAAAGTTAAACAGATTTGTACATTACTTCTATTTAAGTTAATAATCTTAACCCTTCCAGTACTTATCAGCTGCTGTATAAAACAGAGAAAGTTGTGTAGTTCTTTTCAGTCTGACCTCAGTGTTCTCTGCTGATACCTCTGTACATGTCAGGAACTGTCCTGAGTACGTGCAAATCCCCATAGCAAACCTCTCCTGCTCTGGACAGTTCCTGCCATGGACAGAGGTGTCAGCAGAGAGTATTGTGGACAGACAGAAATTAAATTTAAAAAGAAAAGAACTTCCTGTGGAACATTCAGCAGCTGATAAGTACTGGAAGGATTAAGATTTTTTTAATAGAAGTAATTTATAAATCTGTTTAACTTTCTGGAACAGTTGATTAAAAAATGTTTTTTTCCACTGTAGTACCACTTTAATAATAATTATGATGATAATAATAATTATCATCATGACAATTATAACTTATTTAGGCCCCTTTTACACTGCCGTTATGCCCCGGCAATAACGGATGTTAAACTCTCTTTTTCTTTTTCTTTTTTGCAGTTTGACGGCCATCATTTTGACCGGTCATAACGGGCAATAACGGGGTCCCGATGGACCCCATTATAGTCAATAGGGTCTGCCGCGTGCTGTTGTTTTCAGAGAGAATAGCGGGAGAAAAAGACGGTGCAAGCACTATGTTTTGGGGTAGTGAGTTCCAGTGTATGGGGGAAGCTCAAGAGAAGCCTTGGAGAGTTGTGTGAGGTGCGGACGGGAGGAGAGCACACGGGAAGGTATTGGGAGGATTGGAGATTACGTGTGGGGCGGTATTGGGAGATCAGGTTATAGATGTATGGAGGGGATAGGTTGTGGATGGCCTTGTATGTCATGGTAAACAATTTACACTGTTTGGCAATAGGTAGCCTTCACCTTAATATTCCTCAACTCTGACTCTACTAAATTACTGGTACACGCCCTCATCATCTCCCACTTGGACTACTGTACCATCCTCCTCTCTGGCCTACCATTAAACACTCTTGTCCCCTTCCAATCCATCCTCAACTCTACTGCCCGACTAATCCACCTCTCACTTTGCTTCTCCTCCGGGCCGGTTTTAGAAGTGTGGCCCTGGGCAAAAATAAAGAATGGGGCCCCCAGATTGTGTGACCAAAGATCACCATGTTGCGCTCCTGTTACGCCGAGCGCTCCGGGTCCCCGCTCCTCCCCGGAGCGCTCGCTTCACTCTCCCCGCTGCAGCGCTCCGGTCACGTCCTCTGACCCGGGGCGCTGCGATTCCGCTGCCAGCCGGGATGCGATTCGCGATGCGGGTAGCGCCCGCTCGCGATGCGCACCCCGGCTCCCCTACCTGACTCGCTCTCCGTCTGTTCTGTCCCGGCGCGCGCGGCCCCGCTCCCTAGGGCGCGCGCGCGCCGGGTCTCTGCGATTTAAAGGGCCACTGCGCCGCTGATTGGCGCAGTGGTTCCAATTAGTGTGTTCACCTGTGCACTTCCCTATATCACCTCACTTCCCCTGCACTCCCTTGCCGGATCTTGTTGCCTTGTGCCAGTGAAAGCGTTCCTTGTGTGTTCCTTGCCTGTGTTTCCAGACCTTCTGCCGTTGCCCCTGACTACGATCCTTGCTGCCTGCCCCGACCTTCTGCTACGTCCGACCTTGCTTCTGCCTACTCCCTTGTACCGCGCCTATCTTCAGCAGCCAGAGAGGTGAGCCGTTGCTAGTGGATACGACCTGGTCACTACCGCCGCAGCAAGACCATCCCGCTTTGCGGCGGGCTCTGGTGAAAACCAGTAGTGGCTTAGAACCGGTCCACTAGCACGGTCCACGCCAATCCCTCTCTGGCACAGAGGATCCACTACCTGCCAGCCGGCATCGTGACAGTAGATCCGGCCATGGATCCCGCTGAAGTTCCTCTGCCAGTTGTCGCTGACCTCACCACGGTGGTCGCCCAGCAGTCACAACAGATAGCGCAACAAGGCCAACAGCTGTCTCAACTGACCGTTATGCTACAACAGTTACTACCACAGCTACAGCAGTCATCTCCTCCGCCAGCTCCTGCACCTCCTCCGCAGCGAGTGGCCGCTCCTGGGCTACGCCTATCCTTGCCGGATAAATTTGATGGGGACTCTAAGTTTTGCCGTGGCTTTCTTTCCCAATGTTCCCTGCATCTGGAGATGATGTCGGACCTGTTTCCCACTGAAAGGTCTAAGGTGGCTTTCGTAGTCAGCCTTCTGTCCGGAAAAGCCCTGTCTTGGGCCACACCGCTCTGGGACCGCAATGACCCCGTCACTGCCTCTGTACACTCCTTCTTCTCGGAAATTCGAAGTGTCTTTGAGGAACCTGCCCGAGCCTCTTCTGCTGAGACTGCCCTGTTGAACCTGGTCCAGGGTAATTCTTCCGTTGGCGAGTATGCCGTACAATTCCGTACTCTTGCTTCAGAATTATCCTGGAATAATGAGGCCCTCTGCGCGACCTTTAAAAAAGGCCTATCCAGCAACATTAAAGATGTTCTGGCCGCACGAGAAATTCCTGCTAATCTACATGAACTTATTCACCTTGCCACTCGCATTGACATGCGTTTTTCCGAAAGGCGTCAGGAACTCCGCCAAGATATGGACTCTGTTCGCACGAGGCGTTTCTTCTCCTCGGCTCCTCTCTCCTCTGGTCCCCTGCAATCTGTTCCTGTGCCTTCCGCCGTGGAGGCTATGCAGGTCGACCGGTCTCGCCTGACACCTCAAGAGAGGACACGACGCCGTATGGAGAACCTCTGCCTGTACTGTGCTAGTACCGAACACTTCCTGAGGGATTGTCCTATCCGTCCTCCCCGCCTGGAAAAACGTACGCTGACTCCGCACAAAGGTGAGACTGTCCTTGATGTCTACTCTGCTTCTCCACGTCTTACAGTGCCTGTGCGGATGTCTGCCTCTGCCTTCTCCTTCCCTGCTGTGGCCTTCTTGGACTCTGGATCTGCAGGAAATTTTATTTTGGCCTCTCTAGTCAACAGGTTCAACATCCCAGTGACCAGTCTCGCCAGACCCCTCTACATCAATTGTGTAAATAATGAAAGATTGGACTGTACCATACGTTTCCGCACGGAGCCCCTTCTTATGAACATCGGATCTCATCATGAGAGGATTGAACTTTTGGTCCTCCCCAATTGCACCTCGGAAATTCTCCTTGGACTTCCCTGGCTTCAACTTCATTCCCCAACCCTGGATTGGTCCACTGGGGAGATCAAGAGTTGGGGGTCCTCTTGTTCCAAGAACTGTCTAAAACCGGTTCCCAGTAACCCTTGCCGTAACTCTGTGGTTCCTCCAGTAACCGGTCTCCCTAAGGCCTATATGGACTTCGCGGATGTTTTCTGCAAAAAACAAGCTGAGACTCTACCTCCTCACAGGCCTTATGATTGCCCTATCGACCTCCTCCCGGGCACTACTCCACCCCGGGGCAGAATTTATCCTCTCTCTGCCCCAGAGACTCTTGCCATGTCCGAATACGTCCAGGAGAATCTAAAAAAGGGCTTTATCCGTAAATCCTCCTCTCCTGCCGGAGCCGGATTTTTCTTTGTGTCCAAAAAAGATGTCTCCCTACGTCCTTGCATTGACTACCGCGGTCTTAATAAAATCACGGTTAAGAACCGCTACCCCTTACCCCTCATCTCTGAACTCTTTGATCGCCTCCAAGGTGCCCACATCTTCACTAAATTGGACTTAAGAGGCGCCTATAACCTCATCCGCATCAGAGAGGGGGACGAGTGGAAAACGGCATTTAACACCAGAGATGGACACTTTGAGTATCTGGTCATGCCCTTTGGACTGTGCAACGCCCCTGCCGTCTTCCAAGACTTTGTCAATGAAATTTTTCGTGATCTGTTATACTCCTGTGTTGTTGTATATCTGGACGATATCCTAATTTTTTCTGCCAATCTAGAAGAACACCGCCAGCATGTCCGTATGGTTCTTCAGAGACTTCGTGACAACCAACTCTATGCCAAAATTGAGAAATGTCTGTTTGAATGCCAATCTCTTCCTTTTCTAGGATATTTGGTCTCTGGCCAGGGACTACAGATGGATCCAGACAAACTCTCTGCCGTCTTAGATTGGCCACGCCCCTCCGGACTCCGTGCTATCCAACGCTTTTTGGGGTTCGCCAATTATTACAGGCAATTTATTCCACATTTTTCTACCATTGTGGCTCCTATCGTGGCTTTAACCAAAAAAAATGCTGATCCCAAGTCCTGGCCTCCTCAAGCAGAAGACGCCTTTAAACGACTCAAGTCTGCCTTTTCTTCGGCTCCCGTCCTCTCCAGACCTGACCCTTCCAAACCCTTCCTATTGGAGGTTGATGCCTCCTCAGTGGGAGCTGGAGCTGTTCTTCTACAAAAAAATTCTTCCGGGCATGCTGTCACTTGTGGTTTTTTCTCTAGGACCTTCTCTCCAGCGGAGAGGAACTACTCCATCGGGGATCGAGAGCTTCTAGCCATTAAATTAGCACTTGAGGAATGGAGGCATCTGCTGGAGGGATCAAGTTCTCCTGTTATTATCTACACCGACCACAAGAACCTCTCCTACCTCCAGTCTGCCCAACGGCTGAACCCTCGCCAGGCCCGGTGGTCTCTGTTCTTTGCCCGATTTAATTTTGAGATTCACTTTCGTCCTGCCAATAAGAACATTAGGGCCGATGCTCTCTCTCGTTCCTCGGATGCCTCAGAAGTTGAACTCTCTCCGCAACACATCATTCCACCTGACTGCCTGATCTCCACTTCTCCTGCCTCCATCAGGCAGACTCCTCCAGGAAAGACCTTTGTTTCTCCTCGCCAACGCCTCGGAATCCTCAAATGGGGTCACTCCTCCCATCTCGCAGGTCATGCGGGTATCAAGAAATCTGTGCAACTCATCTCCCGCTTCTATTGGTGGCCGACTCTGGAGACGGATGTTGTGGACTTTGTGCGAGCCTGCACTATCTGTGCCCGGGATAAGACTCCTCGCCAGAAGCCCGCTGGTTTTCTTCATCCTCTGCCTGTCCCCGAACAGCCTTGGTCTCTGATTGGTATGGATTTTATTACTGATTTACCCCCTTCCCGTGGCAACACTGTTATTTGGGTGGTCGTTGATCGATTCTCCAAAATGGCACATTTCATCCCTCTTCCTGGTCTTCCTTCTGCGCCTCAGTTGGCTAAACAATTTTTTGTACACATTTTTCGTCTTCACGGGTTGCCTACGCAGATTGTCTCGGATAGAGGCGTCCAATTCGTGTCTAAATTCTGGAGGGCTCTCTGTAAACAACTCAAGATTAAATTAAATTTTTCTTCTGCATATCATCCCCAGTCCAATCGACAAGTAGAAAGAATTAACCAGATCTTGGGTGATTATTTGCGACATTTTGTTTCCTCCCGCCAGGATGACTGGGCAGATCTCCTCCCATGGGCCGAATTCTCGTATAACTTCAGGGTCTCTGAGTCTTCCTCCAAATCCCCATTTTTCGTGGTGTACGGCCGTCACCCTCTTCCCCCCCTCCCTACTCCCTTGCCCTCTGGTCTGCCCGCTGTGGATGAAATTTCTCGTGACCTTTCCATCATATGGAGAGAGACCCTAAATTCTCTCTTACAGGCTTCTTCACGCATGAAGAAGTTCGCGGATAAGAAAAGAAGAGCTCCCCCCGTTTTTTCCCCTGGAGACAAGGTATGGCTCTCCGCTAAATATGTCCGCTTCCGTGTCCCTAGCTACAAGTTGGGACCACGCTATCTTGGTCCTTTCAAAATTTTGTGTCAAATTAATCCTGTCTCTTATAAACTTCTTCTTCCTCCTTCTCTTCGTATCCCTAATGCCTTTCACGTCTCTCTTCTCAAACCACTCATCCTCAACCGTTTTTCTCCCAAATCTGTTCCTCCCACTCCTGTTTCCGGCTCCTCGGACATCTTCTCGGTCAAAGAAATTTTAGCTGCCAAAAAGGTCAGAGGGAAAAATTTTTTTTTAGTGGACTGGGAGGGTTGTGGTCCTGAAGAGAGATCCTGGGAACCTGAGGACAACATCCTAGACAAAAGTCTGCTCCTCAGGTTCTCAGGCTCTAAGAAGAGGGGGAGACCCAAGGGGGGGGGTACTGTTACGCCGAGCGCTCCGGGTCCCCGCTCCTCCCCGGAGCGCTCGCTTCACTCTCCCCGCTGCAGCGCTCCGGTCACGTCCTCTGACCCGGGGCGCTGCGATTCCGCTGCCAGCCGGGATGCGATTCGCGATGCGGGTAGCGCCCGCTCGCGATGCGCACCCCGGCTCCCCTACCTGACTCGCTCTCCGTCTGTTCTGTCCCGGCGCGCGCGGCCCCGCTCCCTAGGGCGCGCGCGCGCCGGGTCTCTGCGATTTAAAGGGCCACTGCGCCGCTGATTGGCGCAGTGGTTCCAATTAGTGTGTTCACCTGTGCACTTCCCTATATCACCTCACTTCCCCTGCACTCCCTTGCCGGATCTTGTTGCCTTGTGCCAGTGAAAGCGTTCCTTGTGTGTTCCTTGCCTGTGTTTCCAGATCTTCTGCCGTTGCCCCTGACTACGATCCTTGCTGCCTGCCCCGACCTTCTGCTACGTCCGACCTTGCTTCTGCCTACTCCCTTGTACCGCGCCTATCTTCAGCAGCCAGAGAGGTGAGCCGTTGCTAGTGGATACGACCTGGTCACTACCGCCGCAGCAAGACCATCCCGCTTTGCGGCGGGCTCTGGTGAAAACCAGTAGTGGCTTAGAACCGGTCCACTAGCACGGTCCACGCCAATCCCTCTCTGGCACAGAGGATCCACTACCTGCCAGCCGGCATCGTGACAGCTCCCTGAACTGTGCTGCATCTCCGATAATGTGAGTAAATGAGATTGCGCTGCAAACCCCAAATGTCTGTGACTACAACATGAGAAACGTAATAATTTCTTGCAAAATTAATTTGTGGCTGCAGAAATTTGGGGGTCTCAACGTGACTCAATTTAGTGCAAATCAGCTCAGCTACCCCTCTGCAAGAACGAAGTGCACGGACAGTTGTGGAGCAACAGGAAATTGGAAGGACACACGTAGAGAAATCCAGCGCAAAACAGCATCAAAAAATGTATGGTCACAGGAAACCGCAGGGTCACAGGAAACCGCAGGGTCACAGGAAACCGCAGGGTCACAGGAAACCGCAGGGTCACAGGAAACCGCAGGGTCACAGAAAGACGTTTTAAGTATTTAATAAACCACCTGAGGAGCAAGAACTGATTTGTGCTGGATTTCTCTGCGTGTGTCTACATATGCCTACATTAACTAAAATTCAGCATGATTCACGAGAACAACATGGCGATCTTTGACTGTGTGACCCATTTTTGCCATGTAGCCCTAACCTAATAAATGAGCCGACCAGAGTCAGCGTTTGACTCCGGTCGGCTCATTGAAATGAATGGGGTTCCAGCTGGATCCGGCTGGGTACGGGAGCTACCGGTTTTCGCTCCTCCCAACCGGATCCGGCACCTGTACACTATAAACGTAGTGTGAACCCAGCCTTACTATGATCTTCGTAGACCTGCGATAACATCATCAGGAGTCCTAGCCTATAGGAGTCATCGCAGGTCCTAGAAGGTCAAAAGTAAGTCTATTAGAGCTGTCTATGGGCTCTGTGCAGCCCAGACAGCTTTAGGGCTATAATCACACTACTGTAATTTGCTCAAAATCGCGGGAAAAGCAATGAGTGGATTCGGGAAACATGAAGACAACAGGAGGTGGTAAGGGTCCTGATGTGTGGTTGAAAGGACACAACGGAATTAATGGTGACCCCTTGGCAGCGGACTTGTGGGACTGGGGAGAGAGTGAAGCCATAGACTGGGATTGATAGGTCAGATTGAATGCCAGTTGGTTGATGGCGATGGCGATAATTAATTCTGTTTTTCACATTGGGCACTTTTGAGCAGAATTTTCCTAACCCTCAACCTTTTCTAAGACTGGTTCTTGGGCTTGTCCCATTATAATCGGGAATGTTATCAAGTATGTTGTCATCACCACCCAGCTTTTCCAGGCTGCTGAGACTATTATCTTTTTAGATCTGTATTCCCTTGTCTCCTTCATAAAAGGACTTCTTTGCTATTCAGGAGCCTGGAAAGGTTGAGTGACAACCAATATGACCGGCATTGCAGCATTTACAAGATAACTGCTCTGTCAATAGGGAATAGGGCTTCTGCTCACCACTTTTAAGGGGTCTGCCATCCGGTGGAGAAGGCACTGGTGATGCGGCGAGGGCTCGGAGCCGTGTTTGTTAGTGATGTCGGAGATGGCTGTTGAAGGGAATTGTACTGTGTATAATTGGGTTCATCATGTATGAGATGGTACAAAGAGCGCTGTCTCTTCTCTCCTACTCGTGTATTGTTAAAATACAATGCCCGGGGTCTGCTCCTTTCTTCCAGTCAGTGTGAGCGCTGAGCACGACATGAAAGAGCACGCAGGCGAGTATTTAAGAGGAGACAGGTAACAACCCGGCGGAGAGGAAAGATCACAATATTAATTAAAATATGCTGAGTCTGATCAGTGCGCCGGGAGTTAACGCTGCATCGGTAACCACTGCCAGTTTCCATAGTAACCATGGCACTATGTATTAGGGAACACTCGTGTGCATCTTTCTTACACGCAAACTACAAACAGACTCTGACAGTTAGACACATGAGGAGAGACAACTAAGGGACTGCCCATCGGCCGCTCATCCAGGCTCCACCAATCAAGTGCTGAAATGCTGCCTACAGGTGCACAAATAACCCAGCTGGGGGCATAGCTGGGGGGCAGAGATGCAGCAAACCTTTTTCACAAATACCCCACCATTGATACCAATCATTCACCCAACCTAAGGCATTTAAGTCACAAGTTTTTCCTATTATTCCCTTCATTACACTCTAAAAAGAATACAGACCCCAGTCCAGGTCCTCTACACAAATACAGACCCCAGACCAGACCCCTGAACCAATACAGACCTCAGAACAGATACTAAACAAATATAGACACCAGATCAGACCCCCAAATTAATAAAGATCCTGAACCAATACAGACTCCAGACCTGATACTACACAAATACAGACACCAGACCAGACCCCGAACCAATACAGATCCCAGAACAGATACTAAACAAATATAGACACCAGATCAGACCCCCAAATTAATACAGATCCTGAACCAATACAGACCCCAGTCCAGGTCCTCTACACAAATACACACCCCAGACCAGACCCCTGAACCAATACAGACCCCAGAACAGATACTAAACAAATATAGACACCAGATCAGACCCCCAAATTAATACAGATCCTGAGCCAATACAGACTCCAGACCTGATACTAAACAAATACAGACACCAGACCAGACCTCGAACCAATACAGATCCCAGACCAGATACTTAAAGGGGTATTCCGCCCCTAGACATCTTATTCCCTATCCAAAGGATAGGGGATAAGATGTCTGATCGCGGGGGTCCCTGCAGCATCCCAGCATGGAGCTATGTTTGCTCCATGGCTGATGACGGGCGATACAGGGGCCAGGGTACTGTGACATCACAGCCCCGCCCACTCATGATGTTAATCCCCGCCCCATCAATACAAGTCTATGGGAGAGGCTTTCATTGAGGGGGTGGGGCATGACTTCATGAAGGGGCGGGGCCATGAAGTCACAATACCCCTTTGGAGAGGCAATAAGATGTCTAGGGGTGGAGTTTCCCTTAACAAATACAGACCACTAAATTCATACAGATCCTGAACCAATACAGAGCCAAGATCAGATACTAAACAAATACAGACACCAGATCAGACCCCTAAATTAATACAAATCCTGAACAAATACAGACCCCAGACCTGATACTAAAGAAAAAGCAGACACCAGATCAGACCACTAAATAAATATGGATCCTGAACCAATACAGAGCCCAGACCAGATGCTAAACAAATGCAGACACCAGATCGACCACTAAATAAATGCAGACCCTGAACCAATACAGACCCCAGACCAGATACTAAACAAATACAGACACCAGATCAGACCACTAAAATTAACATAGACCCTCAAATTAATATAGACCCCAGACCAGACCCGAACCAATACATACTTGAGACCAGATACTAAACAAATACAGACACCAGAACTGATACTAAACAAACGCAGACACCAGATCAGACCACTAAATTAATATGGACCCTGAACCAATACAGAGCCCAGACCAGATGCTAAACAAATACAGACACCAGATTGACCACTAAATAAATGCAGATCCTGAACCAATACAGACCCCAGACCAAATACTAACAAAAAATACAGACACCAGATCAGACCCCTAAATTAATATAATTCCTGAACCAATACAGACCCCAGACCAGATACTAAACAAATACAGACACCAGATCAGACCACTAAATTGATAAAGACCCCCAAATTAATACAGACACCTAAATTAATATAGACCCCAGACCATACCCGAATGAATACATACTTGAGACCAGATACTAAACAAATACAGACACCAGAACAGACCCCTAAATTAATACAGACCAGATACAGAAGAAAACAGTCCCAGGTAGGCAGGTTTAGTAGTGTGGATTTTCATTCCTTTCCTGGGCCACTCCAAGTTTTAAAACTAGCCCAGATCAGCACAGGTGCTGAATACAGCTTATCACTGGGTGAAAGTCAGTCTGCAGGAGAGGCTGTGAGGAACCTGCAACACTGAGAAGAATTTAAATGCAGAGGTTCTACAGCCTCAAGAAGGCATTTTAGTCCAGAATTTCCCAACCATGGTGCCTCAAGCTGCTGCAGAACTACAACTACCAGTATGCCCAGACAGCCTTTGGCCGTCCGGGTATGCTAGGAGTTCTAGTTTTGCAACAGCTGAAGGCAGGCTGGTTGGGAAACACTGTTCTAACCTGTGTAAGTAACACACTGTTTGTCTACTTTGTAGGGTGGCTGGTAGTAAGCCACCTGTATAGATGGAGAAAATAAATGTATAGTTGGCACTGGACAAGCAGTATTTATTTTGAGTTATTTATTTTGAGTCTGAAGACTGTATTTGTTTTGTTACTGTAAAATCAAAACATGAAAAGCCTTGTTTAAACATTACTTACATGTCCCTGTCACTGAATGCTGTTTTGCTGCTATTTGCCTGGTTCTACGGAGCTAATCTCCCACAAAGGTAAGAGACAGGATGCCATTCAATGTGACGTCGGCCCTGTACAATATATTTAATGCATTATATAATGCACTCCATCGTCTCTGCGAGCACCATCCTGACCTGTGGGTTAACAATACATTGCTAAGTGCTCGCCATCACCCGCCTCTCTCCGGGCAGCGATACAGCTGGAGTTTACAGCATAGGTTGCCCTAGGGTTATTTTATTTTAAATCCTCTAATGTGGCTGAATCATTTAAAGGTCACAGTTCTGAAACAAGGAGCTTTGCTTTAATACGCCAGCTTTGTGGAAATCTCACACTGATGTGACAGGAGGTCACGCGTGTTCACAAGCCGCACGCAGCCCGGGCCCTGTGTCCCCAAAGACACGCTAATGTGCTCTTGTGGACAAGGCACCGGGGTGGCGGGCAGCCATGGGACGTGTGTGGGCGTCATGATGATGAAGGCGTCATGACGATAAACCTGAGGGAATTCACCACGCATTTCAGTCTATTGGGTCCGTTACTATGATTATTTTTACTGTTATATAATTTATCACATATACTTACTAAGACAAATCTATGAAGAGAGCCGACTGGTTAAAAGAAAAAAAAAAAAAAAAGATTGTTCATGTTTTTGTCTTTTTCCCCCCATAGATTTTTGGTTTTAACCGCGTACTATCGTGCAGCAAAATGTATCCCCTATCCGAATTATCTGATCGCGGGGCGTCCGACCGCTGCTACCTTCCCTCCCGCGATCTCCTGCACGGCACCCCAGCTCTCCCCCAGAAGGGCGCGCGTCGACCCCAGTACCAAGAGGCGGCCAACAGGGCTCCCTCAATGTATCGCTAAAGGATAGCCGTAGACAGATAGTTGGAAGATCCATCCAAAAAGAGGGACATCAAACAAGGCTCAGTACTCTCAGATGTGGAAAAAGGATAACATCATTTATAGAGGGATAAGATGCAACGCTAAAAAGGAAAGCATTTCCAGCCCGAACCCTCGGGTTCGGGCTGGAAATGCTTTCCTTTTTAGGGTTGCACCTTATCCCTCAATAAATGATGTTATCCTTTTTCCACATCTGAGAGTACTGCCCCTTGTTTGATGTCCCCCTTTTTGGAAGGATCTTCCAGCTATCGTTCTACTGCATCTTCACCGGTCGCCCACCTTGGACTACCGGAGGGACCTAGAGGCTTTGTTCTCTGCTCTATGCTACAATAGATGTTATGTTCTCAGCATAACCTCTAGAGGTAAGGGGTCATCCATTTGTCTCTCTCTGTTTTCCACATCCTCTGTTTGGTTAATCTGCACGAGGTGCGCAACGTTTTCTTTTTTATTTCTAAAGGAGAGCCGGAGATACAGTGTTCGAGTATCTCTGTGTGGTGCCGGGAGAGTAACGGTAACTGGGGTGTTGCAGTGGTAGTGTAGGATCTGGTGGTATTAAGCCTTGAATGTCGTGACGCCAGGGTGAGGTTTCCTCAATGGTAATGTTCCTACCACCAACCGTCCCACAAACGGCAGGGAGAAATAACGGAATGTCTACAGCAGATTTCAGGAATAAACTGAAGAAACTTTACTTGCGGAATTCATGAAACAGTCTTTAACATAACAGTCTCTTAAGAGTGAACCGGTATACAGGTTCCTCACAGGTTTGCTGGGACTTGGAAGCAATGAGCTTTTATGCAGGCCACTGTGCTACTAATTTAGAGGATTTGAGCTGGTAGTAGTCACACAGGATTTGATAGATGGAGCTTTGAGTAACTCCCGTTTAGTGGCTGCAGGTTCTTAGGCTTTGGGCCTAGTTGAATTGAACTGACGCTGATGAGATGATTGTGCTTGCTTTGTAGTCTGGCAGGAACCAAGAGCTAAGAGAGTGAATTGATTGACTAAAGCCCTTTATATAATAAGGGGCTGGACTAAGCTCATTGGTCAACAAACCTGTAAGTCCTGAACCCAGTGAACTCTGGGTACATCACATGACCTGAAGGTCCTTGAACATTTTATATATCACAACCGTACATCATGTGACCACTAAGGTCCTGTACATATATTTTCTATACTTTAAAGTAGTAAATTTGAGTAGCCGTATTAGTCCAGTGATGCAGATGCAAATCATAAAATGTTGCAGTATCTTGTAATACCTTTTTTATTGGACTAACAGCATTTTGTAGAGACAAGCTTTCGGGATTCCTCCCTTTATCTTGATAAAGGGAGGAATCCCGAAAGCTTGTCTCTACAAAATGCTGTTAGTCCAATAAAAAAGGTATTACAAGATACTGCAACATTTTATGATTTGCATCTATACTTTAAATAAATATGAACACACTTTACATGAGGCGACCAAGGGTAAGCCCTGCAGGAGAGCCCTATATACATGGAGGGGCTCTAGCTGAGGGGACTTTAGACAAGGGACAGGACAAGGTCCTGTACCGGGACACCACATCTGGCTCTCCCATAGATATACATGGAGGGGTGCGTCAGTCGCCACTTCGTGCTGGGGTCGACACGCCCCGTTTCTGGGGAGGGCCAGGGTGCCGTGCAGGAGATCGCGGGAGGGAAGGTCCCAGCAGTCGGACGACCCCCGCATCTGACACTTATTCCCTATACTTCAGATAGGGGATACATTTTCCTGTATGATAGTACCCCTTTAAAACAATAAAACTATGGGGGGGAAAAAAACAAAAAACACATAAACAATCTTTTTTTCTTTCTTTTTTTTCCCCAGAACCAGTCAGCTCTCTTCATAGATCTGTCTTAGTAAGATGCTTTTCTTAGAATTTGAATTGTGCTGTGCCTCTTATGTTCTGGGTAATGTAGGCGTTAATTGACAACTGGGTGTTACCATTTACTTGTCAATAGGAGGTGACTCTGCACACTTGGGCCATATCCAATCAATGCTGTGTGTGTAGAGACACATCCTGTTTGTAAAAAAAATAGTAACACCCGGTTGTCAGTTAAAGGGGTACTCCAGTGGGAATTTTTTTTTTTTTTAAATCAACTGATGCCAGAAAGTTAAACAGATTTGTACATTACTTTTATTTAAACATGTTAATCCTTCCAGTACTTATCAGCTGCTGTATGTTCAACAGGAAGTGCTTTTCCTTTTTAATTTCTTTTCTGTCTGACCACAGTGCTCTCTGCTGACACCTCTGTCCATGTCAGGAATTGTCCAGAGCTGGAGCAAATCCCCATAGCAAACCTCTCCTGCTCTGGACAGTTCCTGGTGTACATGGACAGTGCATGGACAGAGGTGTCAGCAGAGAGCACTGAGGTCAGACAGAAAAGAACTATACAACTTCTTCTGGAGCATACAGCAGCTGATAAGTACTGGAAGGATTAAGATTTTTTAATAGAAGTAATTTACAAATCTATTTAACTTTCTGGCACCAGTTGGTTTAAAAAAAAAATGTTTTCCACTGGAGTACCCCTTTAACTTATGCATTTTCAGGAAGAATAACAGAAAAGAACTAAACTGAAAGAACATGCTCCACAATGGTATTTTTTCAAGCAAAATACATGACATTATCAAAACAGACATGTCAAGAGTGCAAACCAGTCCAATTGGGCTATTCCTCTACACATTGGGCCTACACATTGTGACACTATCCAATCAGTGCTGTAAAGACACACGCTGTTGACTATGGAAATGGTTTATACTTTTCCAAGGGGAATAACAGAGGAACAGCACAGTGCACACGTCTAAGAAAACATGTTCCAGAATTTTGTAATTTGATGCAAAATGCAACTGTGTACTAAAACAGGTGTGGTGTCCCGGTACCGTATTTTATACATTACCTTTGCAGAGGTCCCCATAGTCAGAGTCCCTAGGACATCGGGGTCCCTCTTCTGTAGTTATCCCCTTGTCATCCCTCAGTTAGTCTATTACTATATAGAAGTTCACATGAGTATAAGTATAGATATATGTATAAATGTAATTGCCTACCTGTTCAAGCATAGCAGGACCTGCGGGTCATGTGATTAGGTTCAGAACTCTATGGTTTTGTTAAAGGACCTTTGGTGGCTTAGTCATGTGATCACCCACAATCCATTGTAACAGTGAGTGACAGCTGTATGGACCAATGTAAAACGGCTATAATGGAGCTGCAGCCATTAATCTCCCTCTTGTTCCTGTGCTGCCAAACAAGCAGCATCTCTCTTGGGTTGCTGACTCTGGAAGAGGTAGGACCTCCGCAGCTTACAAGACGATTTACTAGGCCAAAGCCTTGCGGCCTCGGCCTCTAACATAGCGGATAGACTAAGCAATTCCCCGCTACTCACCGCAAGATCACTGGACCTAAACAAA
Organism: Hyla sarda; assembly: GCF_029499605.1. Lineage (NCBI taxonomy): Eukaryota > Metazoa > Chordata > Amphibia > Anura > Hylidae > Hyla > Hyla sarda. The sequence continues at coordinate 208,752,127 of NC_079196.1, forward strand.
CCCATAAATCCAGCGGATCTCTGCTATACAATGTCTAAGAAGCTAATTTGAGCTTATCTGATCCCAACCGACTGTCAATCGCTGCTCAAGCTATATGCATAGAGACTCTGTTATCTGGACTGTTACTATTGCTGCATGTACAGAAATTCTTCAGTAAAAGTTCCTGCAAGTTTCCAGTTAACAATGGTTGTGGACAATCCTTTATTTCTGCATCACCTATTGCTCTTGGGAAGGGTGGCAATAGGCCTATCAAGATTACAGTATTTAACCCTCACCCTGGCGTCACGAGTGACAAGGGTTAACAGCGCCCTTAACTATCCCGAACAGCAACACCCTAACTACCCTACACCCCCACAAGGCTTTATCCCAATACCGCCACCACACAGGCATATCAGGATAGTGAGGTGCTCCCCCCTACAGAGACACCCTTCAGGCCCTTATAGAGACTGAGGGTCACTGTGGGTAGTCATTTCTTATCTGAGGATTTTAATTGCCCTAAAGGACTTATGAGCAATAAATGGGATATGGAAGTATCCGTTGGGTTTCACAGAAAGAGCGATCTAAAAAAAAAACAGTGTCCCATTCGTACCAATAGGGGGCAGTATTATTGTAACAACACTGGTATAGTCTGATAACATACTTATTTTCATACTCCGGTGTGCAAATGAGCATTAAAAAATCGCTTCTTTTTACAGGAGCGTGTCTATATCAAATGCACATAGCAGTTAAAGGGGTACTTTGCCCCAAGACATCTTATCCCCTATCCAAAGGCTGCGGCATCCCAGTACACGGAGCGAACTTTGCTCTGTGCCGGATGACTGGCGATGCGGGGCGGAAGCTCGTGACATCACGGCCGCACCCCACTCGTGACGTCACAGTAACGTCCCCTCAATGCGAGTCAATGGGAGGGGGCGTGACGGCCGTCACGCCCCCTCCCATAGACTCGCATTGAGGGGACGTGACCATGACGTCATGAGTGGGGTGTGGCTGTGACGCCACGAGCCTCTGGCGCTGCATCCAATGCTCTAACCGAACGCCGGGTGCAGCAGGGAGATCCTTTGGATAGGATATAAGATGTCTGGGGGCGGAGTACCCCTGTAAGGCCAGCCCTACAATGGGTCCCGCTGATCCTGCTATGTAGTACTCTAACAGGGGTGGCACTTTGCTGCTGGAATTTTTTGATGTTTCGCCACCAGGGCAGTATTCGAGCTAACGGAGCTTCAGCTCCCGGCCCCACACTCCTTCTTAAACAGGGGGAGCTGCTTGGGATGGACATAACAGTTGCCTGCAGCTGCAGGGAAAGGTGGGCCCATACGGGGATCCAGAACACACGGGTGAGCAGCTTTTAACTGTGGGTGTGTTTAAGGGCACACAAAGTGAAATGAAATGTCACTGAATGCTGCCAGAACATTACACGTTTCCTGCATCGGGAATCAGAGAAGGTGAGAGGACCAGAGTGTTGGTGGATGCGGAAAAGCTTTGGGGGAGTAATATGACAGGTAAGTATTGTCTTTTTTTCCCCATATTGCCACATATGAGGGTAGTGTGGGTGTCCTACTATATGATAGCAGTGTGAGGGTCCTAACAACTATATAGGGGCAGTGTGGGGGGTCTTTACTACTTTATAGGGGCAGTGAGGAGGTCCCAATTACTATATGGGGGCACTGTGGGGTTCCTAACTACTATATGGGGGCAATGAGGAGGTCCTAATTACTATATGGGGGCACTGTAGGGATCCTAACTACTATATGGGGGCAATGAGGAGGTCCTAATTACTATATGGGGGCACTGTGGGGTTCCTAACTACTATATGGGGGCAATGAGGAGGTCCTAATTACTATATGGGGGCACTGTAGGGATCCTAACTACTATATGGGGGCAATGAGGAGGTCCTAATTACTATATGGGGGCACTGTAGGGATCCTAACTACTATATGGGGCAATGAGGAGGTCCTAATTACTATATGGGGGCACTGTGGGGTTCCTAACTACTATATGGGAGCACTGTGAAGATCCTAACTACTATATGGAGGCAGTGTGGGGGTCCTAACTGCTACATCGGGGCACAGAGGGGCCTAAATACTGTATGGGACACAGCAGGGGCCAAAAGACCCAGGGCTCGAGCCCATAGCCCAGCCACGCCCCTAACCACACTCTCAGACACGCCCTAAACTCGTTCTCAGACACGCCCCTAAGAGAATGCTTGAAGCATTATCAAGGACATTCTGGTGATCGGTGGGTGTCCCAGCAGGTAGACGTCACCGATCACCTAACTATCCCCTATCATGTGGATAGGAAATCATTTAGAATTTTGGGAATACCTCTAAGAGCAATCGTTGATGTGATGTGATCATAAATCCTCAATTCTTTTAAGTTTACTCCTTTAACCGTGTGGGATAATAAACATTATATTTTCAAAGATCGGACATTTATTAATGCAGCAATACCAGATATATAGTGTTTTTTTATTTTTATTATTTATTATTTTTATTATATTTATTATGGGAAAAGGTGACAAGTTTTATTTTTATTGGGGGGGAGGGTTATAAATTTAAAAAAAAATTCTAGCTGGCTAGTTAGCAAATAAAGGGGGAACATTATGCATTTTTTTCTTTTTTAACCCCTTATGGACATGCACCGTAGATGTACGCTGCAGCGAGTAAAGTCTGTGTGCCGCGAGGAGATGCTGCTCTCTTGCTCTCTGCGCCTAGCCGAGCCTGAAAGCCTGAAATCTTCTGAGACCACAGCTATGCGCAGAGAGCGGGAGAACAGTGGGGCTGATAGGCGCCAGGAGCATCATGCCACGTCCCAGAAGCCACCACTGTCTTAAAGCAGCGGTGGCAATAAAAATAAAATAAAAAAAACAGCAGTAGCCAGAGACCCAGGGATATGGGCTTGAGATCTGGGGCTACAGCACCGTTAGCCCCCATCCCTAGCAACGCCCCTGGGGCATCGGGGGGCCCAATATTACAGGGGCGCACAGAAGAGCCTAACTACTATATGAGAGGGAGGAAGGTGCCTCATGTGCGGGATCAGTAGATCTTGTTGGTGGGGGTAGGGGACGGTAATTCCCAAACCGCTTACCAAAGTTGGTTGTGCGCCCACACACAACAAGGTAAAGTGCAGAAGGAATAAAGAAGAAGGTCCACTGCAGCCCTCCTGGGTAAGAGTAAAATCAAAACCGAAAGACCAGGGAGTCAGGAGTTTGTCTGGCGCAGAGAGGAACCATCAGGCAGCCGAGTAAAATCAATGGATTTATTAGATGCAACGCGTTTCGCTGCGCATGCGCAGCTTCATCAGGCATTATGAATGCATCTAATAAATCCATTGACTTTACTCGGCTGTCTGATGGTTCCTCTCTGCGCCAGACAAACTCCTGACTCCCAGGTCTTTCGGTTTTGATTTAACTACTATATGGGGACACAGAGGGACCTAACTATTATATTGGGACACAGAAGGAGCTATCTACGATATGGGGGCACAGAGGGACCTATCTACGATATGGGGTGCATAGAGGAGTCTTACTACTATATGGGGCACAGTGAGGACTCAATAATATATTATTATATTATTAATATTGTTATACAGATGGGAAGTTTGTATAAAGGTGGGTATTGTGTTGAAATGAGGAATTTAAAGCAATGGTTCTCAACCATTTTCGCGACTGTACCCCCAAAGGGTGAAAGTATATCCACGGGTACCCCTCGCGTGTAAGTTCGCAAGGAACTTATGTGTGATGGGTACCCGCGGACAAAATAAGTAATAAAAGTACTTAATTTCATAATGGCGCGTGCTTTCCTTTCTAATGCGATACTCAATCCCCTTGTGCCATTATCCCCCCATCTTAATCCCCTTGTGCCACTATTCCCCACCCCATCTTAATCCCCTTGTGCCACTATTCCCCACCCCATCTTAATCCCCTTGTGCTACTATTCCCCCCCCCCCCCCCCCCCGCCCCGATCAGCTTTTGCCATTATCAGATAATGGCAAAAGGGAATCAGCAGGAGGGGGGAATAATGGCACAAGGGGATTAAGATGGGGGGGGGGGGGATAATGATTACCCCCTCCTCCATATTAATCCCCTTGTGCTGTTATTCCTCCCCCCCCCTGATCCCTTTTGCCATTACCCCCCCACCCCGTCTTAATCCCCTTGTGCCATTATTCCCCCTTCTGATCCCCCTGGGCCAATATGAGATACATACAATAATACCCTCCGATACTGCGGTGATACACTTAGTTTAAAATGCTTACCAGGCCTGTGTCTATCCCATTCGGCAGGAGTCGGAGGGCCGCACTGACAGGTGACGTCCTTCTGCGCTGTGCCGGCACCTCCGTGCAACGTCAGGGACATCACATGTCAGGCCCGGCAGCCACTGCAGCTCACATAAGGTAGCTGCGTCCAATCCCGGCTCTGCGCTGACAAATAATGGCCAAGCTAATTGCCGTACCCCCGCATAACCCTTGGCGTACCCACGGGGGTACGCATACGCCTGGTTGAGAACACCTGATTTAAAGTGTTTGTCTGTCAGTATCTGCTAAGACAAGTTGTAGCTGGGAGAAATCTTTATGATGGTCCGGGCCAGATGGAAAAGAAAAGGGAAAGTGACTGTCACGATGCCGGCTGGCAGGTAGTGGACCCTCTGTGCCAGAGAGGGATTGGCGTGGACCGTGCTAGTGGACCGGTTCTAAGCCACTACTGGTTTTCACCAGAGCCCGCCGCAAAGCGGGATGGTCTTGCTGCGGCGGTAGTGACCAGGTCGTATCCACTAGCAACGGCTCACCTCTCTGGCTGCTGAAGATAGGCGCGGTACAAGGGAGTAGGCAGAAGCAAGGTCGGACGTAGCAGAAGGTCGGGGCAGGCAGCAAGGATCGTAGTCAAGGGCAACGGCAGAAGGTCTGGAAACACTGGCAAGGGACACACAAGGAACGCTTTCACTGGCACTAAGGCAACAAGATCCGGCAAGGGAGTGCAAGGGAAGTGAGGTAATATAGGGAGTGCACAGGTGATAACTCTAATTGGAACCACTGCGCCAATCAGCGGCGCAGTGGCCCTTTAAATCGCAGAGACCCGGCGCGCGCGCGCCCTAGGGAGCGGGGCCGCGCGCGCCGGGACAGAACAGACGGGGAGCGAGTCAGGTAGGAGAGCCGGGGTGCGCATCGCGAGCGGGCGCTACCCGCATCGCGAATCGCATCCCGGCTAGCAGCAGGATCGCAGCGCCCCGGGTCAGAGGACGTGACCGGAGCGCTGCAGCGGAGGAGGTGAAGCGAGCGCTCCGGGGAGGAGCGGGAACCCGGAGCGCTCGGCGTAACAGTACCCCCCCCCTTGGGTCTCCCCCTCTTCTTGGAGCCTGAGAACCTGAGGAGCAGACTTTTGTCAAGGATGTTGTCCTCAGGTTCCCAGGATCTCTCTTCAGGACCACAACCCTCCCAGTCTACTAAAAAAAAATTTTTTCCTCTGACCTTTTTGGCAGCCAAAATCTCCTTGACCGAGAAGACGTCCGAGGAGCCGGAAACAGGAGTGGGAGGAACAGATTTGGGAGAAAAACGGTTGAGGATGAGTGGTTTGAGAAGAGAGACGTGAAGGGCATTAGGGATACGAAGAGAAGGAGGAAGAAGAAGTTTATAAGAGACAGGATTAATTTGACACAGAATTTTGAAAGGACCAAGATAGCGTGGTCCCAACTTGTAGCTAGGGACACGGAAGCGGACATATTTAGCGGAGAGCCATACCTTGTCTCCAGGGGAAAAAACGGGGGGAGCTCTTCTTTTCTTATCCGCGAACCTCTTCATGCGTGAAGAAGCCTGTAAGAGAGAATTTTGGGTCTCTCTCCATATAATGGAAAGGTCACGAGAAATTTCATCCACAGCGGGCAGACCAGAGGGCAAGGGGGTAGGGAGGGGGGGAAGAGGGTGACGGCCGTACACCACGAAAAATGGGGATTTGGAGGAAGATTCAGAGACCCTGAAGTTATACGAGAATTCGGCCCATGGAAGGAGATCTGCCCAGTCATCCTGGCGGGAGGAAACAAAATGTCGCAAATAATCACCCAGGATCTGGTTAATTCTTTCTACTTGTCCATTGGACTGGGGATGATATGCAGAGGAAAAATTTAATTTAATCTTGAGTTGTTTACAGAGAGCTCTCCAGAATTTAGACACGAATTGGACCCCTCTATCCGAGACAATCTGCGTAGGCAACCCGTGAAGACGAAAAATGTGTACAAAAAATTGTTTAGCCAACTGAGGCGCAGAAGGAAGACCAGGAAGAGGAATGAAATGTGCCATTTTGGAGAATCGATCAACGACCACCCAAATAACGGTGTTGCCACGGGAAGGGGGTAAATCAGTAATAAAATCCATACCAATCAGAGACCAAGGCTGTTCGGGGACAGGCAGAGGATGAAGAAAACCAGCGGGCTTCTGGCGAGGAGTCTTATCCCGGGCACAGATAGTGCAGGCTCGCACAAAGTCCCCAACATCCGTCTCCAGAGTCGGCCACCAATAGAAGCGGGAGATGAGTTGCACAGATTTCTTGATGCCCGCATGACCTGCGAGATGGGAGGAGTGACCCCATTTGAGGATTCCGAGGCGTTGGCGTGGAGAAACAAAGGTCTTTCCTGGAGGGGTCTGTCTGATGGAGGCAGGAGAAGTGGAGATCAGGCAGTCAGGTGGAATGATGTGTTGCGGAGGGAGATCAACTTCTGAGGCATCCGAGGAACGAGAGAGAGCATCGGCTCTAATGTTCTTATCGGCAGGACGAAAGTGAATCTCAAAATTAAATCGGGCAAAGAACAGAGACCACCGGGCCTGGCGAGGATTCAGCCGTTGGGCAGACTGGAGGTAGGAGAGGTTCTTGTGGTCGGTGTAGATAATAACAGGAAATCTTGATCCCTCCAGCAGATGCCTCCATTCCTCAAGTGCTAATTTAATGGCTAGAAGCTCTCGATCCCCGATGGAGTAGTTCCTCTCCGCTGGAGAGAAGGTCCTAGAGAAAAAACCACAAGTGACAGCATGCCCGGAAGGATTTTTTTGTAGAAGAACAGCTCCAGCTCCTACTGAGGAGGCATCAACCTCCAATAGGAAGGGTTTGGAAGGGTCAGGTCTGGAGAGCACGGGAGCCGAAGAAAAGGCAGACTTGAGTTGTTTAAAGGAGTCTTCTGCTTGAGGAGGCCAGGACTTGGGATCAGCATTTTTCTTGGTTAAAGCCACGATAGGAGCCACAATGGTAGAAAAATGTGGAATAAATTGCCTGTAATAATTGGCGAACCCCAAAAAGCGTTGGATAGCACGGAGTCCGGAGGGGCGTGGCCAATTTAAGACGGCAGAGAGTTTGTCTGGATCCATCTGTAGTCCCTGGCCAGAGACCAAATATCCTAGAAAAGGAAGAGATTGGCATTCAAACAGACATTTCTCAATTTTGGCATAGAGTTGGTTGTCACGAAGTCTCTGAAGAACCATACGGACATGCCGGCGGTGTTCCTCTAGATTGGCAGAAAAAATTAGGATATCGTCCAGATATACCACAACACAGGAGTATAATAAATCACGAAAAATTTCATTGACAAAGTCTTGGAAGACGGCAGGGGCATTGCACAGTCCAAAGGGCATGACCAGATACTCAAAGTGTCCATCTCTGGTGTTAAATGCCGTTTTCCACTCGTCCCCCTCTCTGATGCGGATGAGGTTATAGGCGCCTCTTAAGTCCAATTTAGTGAAGATGTGGGCACCTTGGAGGCGATCAAAGAGTTCAGAGATGAGGGGTAAGGGGTAGCGGTTCTTAACCGTGATTTTATTAAGACCGCGGTAGTCAATGCAAGGACGTAGGGAGCCATCTTTTTTGGAGACAAAGAAAAATCCGGCTCCGGCAGGAGAGGAGGATTTACGGATAAAGCCCCTTTTTAGATTCTCCTGGACGTATTCGGACATGGCAAGAGTCTCTGGGGCAGAGAGAGGATAAATTCTGCCCCGGGGTGGAGTAGTACCCGGGAGGAGGTCGATAGGGCAATCATAAGGCCTGTGAGGAGGTAGAGTCTCAGCTTGTTTTTTGCAGAAAACATCCGCGAAGTCCATATAGGCCTTAGGGAGACCGGTTACTGGAGGAACCACAGAGTTACGGCAAGGGTTACTGGGAACCGGTTTTAGACAGTTCTTGGAACAAGAGGACCCCCAACTCTTGATCTCCCCAGTGGACCAATCCAGGGTTGGGGAATGAAGTTGAAGCCAGGGAAGTCCAAGGAGAATCTCCGAGGTGCAATTGGGGAGGACCAAAAGTTCAATCCTCTCATGATGAGATCCGATGCTCATAAGAAGGGGCTCCGTGCGGAAACGTATGGTACAGTCCAATCTTTCATTATTTACACAATTGATGTAGAGGGGTCTGGCGAGACTGGTCACTGGGATGTTGAACCTGTTGACGAGAGAGGCCAAAATAAAATTTCCTGCAGAACCAGAGTCCAAGAAGGCCACTGTAGAGAAGGAGAAGGCAGAAGCAGACATCCGCACAGGCACAGTAAGACGTGGAGAAGCAGAGTAGACATCAAGGACTGTCTCACCTTTGTGCGGAGTCAGCGTACGTCTTTCCAGGCGGGGAGGACGGATAGGACAATCCCTCAGGAAGTGTTCGGTACTAGCACAGTACAGGCAGAGGTTCTCCATACGGCGTCGTGTCCTCTCTTGAGGTGTCAGGCGAGACCGGTCGACCTGCATAGCCTCCACGGCGGGAGGCACAGGAACAGATTGCAGGGGACCAGAGGAGAGAGGAGCCGAGGAGACGAAACGCCTCGTGCGAACAGAGTCCATATCTTGGCGGAGTTCCTGACGCCTTTCAGAAAAACGCATGTCAATGCGAGTGGCTAGGTGAATAAGTTCATGTAGATTAGCAGGAATTTCTCGTGCGGCCAGAACATCTTTAATGTTGCTGGATAGGCCTTTTTTGAAGGTCGCGCAGAGGGCCTCATTATTCCAGGACAATTCTGAAGCAAGTGTACGGAATTGTACGGCATACTCGCCAACGGAAGAATTACCCTGGACCAGGTTCAACAGGGCAGTCTCAGCAGAAGAGGCTCGGGCAGGTTCCTCAAAGACACTTCGGATTTCCGAGAAGAAGGAGTGTACAGAGGCAGTGACGGGGTCATTGCGGTCCCAGAGCGGTGTGGCCCATGACAGGGCTTTTCCGGACAGAAGACTGACTACGAAAGCCACCTTAGACCTTTCAGTGGGAAACAGGTCCGACATCATCTCCAGATGCAGGGAACATTGGGAAAGGAAGCCACGGCAAAACTTAGAGTCCCCATCAAACTTATCCGGCAAGGATAAGCGTATCCCAGGAGCGGCCACTCGCTGCGGAGGAGGTGCAGGAGCTGGCGGAGGAGATGACTGCTGAAGCTGTGGTAGCAACTGTTGTAGCAAAACGGTCAGTTGAGACAGCTGTTGGCCTTGTTGCGCAATCTGTTGTGACTGCTGGGCGACCACCGTGGTGAGGTCAGCGACAACTGGCAGAGGAACTTCAGCGGGATCCATGGCCGGATCTACTGTCACGATGCCGGCTGGCAGGTAGTGGACCCTCTGTGCCAGAGAGGGATTGGCGTGGACCGTGCTAGTGGACCGGTTCTAAGCCACTACTGGTTTTCACCAGAGCCCGCCGCAAAGCGGGATGGTCTTGCTGCGGCGGTAGTGACCAGGTCGTATCCACTAGCAACGGCTCACCTCTCTGGCTGCTGAAGATAGGCGCGGTACAAGGGAGTAGGCAGAAGCAAGGTCGGACGTAGCAGAAGGTCGGGGCAGGCAGCAAGGATCGTAGTCAAGGGCAACGGCAGAAGGTCTGGAAACACTGGCAAGGGACACACAAGGAACGCTTTCACTGGCACTAAGGCAACAAGATCCGGCAAGGGAGTGCAAGGGAAGTGAGGTAATATAGGGAGTGCACAGGTGATAACTCTAATTGGAACCACTGCGCCAATCAGCGGCGCAGTGGCCCTTTAAATCGCAGAGACCCGGCGCGCGCGCGCCCTAGGGAGCGGGGCCGCGCGCGCCGGGACAGAACAGACGGGGAGCGAGTCAGGTAGGAGAGCCGGGGTGCGCATCGCGAGCGGGCGCTACCCGCATCGCGAATCGCATCCCGGCTAGCAGCAGGATCGCAGCGCCCCGGGTCAGAGGACGTGACCGGAGCGCTGCAGCGGAGGAGGTGAAGCGAGCGCTCCGGGGAGGAGCGGGAACCCGGAGCGCTCGGCGTAACAGTGACCGACTCTGATCAGAGAAGACGTCCCCTGTGAGCCTTTCATTCTTGGACACAGGCAGCACAATGTCTTGGGTCAGTCCTGATAGTACAACTCAATGAATTGTACACAGCTTATGTATCACACATAGCACTGCCCATTACGTTACACATGACACTACTTGTCTCACATAGCACTGCTTGTGCACATATCACTACCCATTTCCCATGGACATAAGTTTTCAGACCCATTGCTATGACACTTAATATTTATCTTTGGCTCCTCGCATTTCTCTTGATCATCTTTGAGATGTTTCTCCATCCTGGAGTCACCTGTGGACAAGATATGGAAAGACTCAGCCCTGTCTATAAAAGGTCTCACAGCTGATGATGTATATCAGAGCAAACAACAAGCCGTAAGGCGGAAAGAACTGTCTGTAAAGCCCAAAGAGAGGATTGTGTGAAGGCACAGGAGAAGGGGATAAAAACATTCCGACTACATTAAAAGTTCCCAAGAGCACAGAGACCACCATAAGTGTTGAATGGAAGAAGTTTGGAACAGCCAGTGCTTTTCCAAGAGCTGCTGCCCTACCAAACTAAGCAATCGGGGGATAAGGATAATAAAAAAAAAAGAATAAAATAAAGAAAAGGCATCTTAAGGACACTCAGACTGTGAGAAACAGGATTATAGGGTCTGATGGAACCAAGATTGGCCTCAATGATCATGGTGGGGGCAGCATCATGTTTGGAGGAAACCAAGCACTGCCAATCACCTGCCCAATACCATCCCTACAGTGATCATGGTGGGGGCAGCATCATGTCTGGGGAAACCAGGCACTGCCCATCACCTGCCCAATACTATCCCTACAGTGATCATGGTGGGGGCAGCATCATGTCTGGGGGAAACCAGGCACTGCCCATCACCTGCCCAATACCATCCCTACAGTGATCATGGTGGGGGCAGCATCATGTCTGGGGGAAACCAGGCACTGCCCATCACCTGCCCAATACTATCCCTACAGTGATCATGGTGGGGGCAGCATCATGTCTGGGGGAAACCAGCCACTGCCCATCACCTGCCCAATACCATCCCTACAGTGATCATGGTGGGGGCAGTATCATGTCTGGAGGAAACCAGGCACTGCTCATTACCTGCCCAATACCAACCCTACAGTGATCATGGTGGGGGCAGCATCATGTCTGGGGGAAACCAGGCACTGCCCAATACAATCTCTACAGTGAAGCATGGTGGGGGCAGCATCATGTCTGGAGGAAACCAAGCACTGCCAATCACCTGCCCAATACGAACCCTACAGTGAAGTATGGTGGGGGCAGCATCATGTCTGGGTGAAACTGGGGACTGCTCGTTCACCTGCCCAATACCATCCCTACAGTGAAGCATGGTGGGGGCAGCATCATGTCTGGAGGAAACCAGGCATTGCCCATCACCTGCCCAATACCATCCCTACAGTGAAGTATGGTGGGGGCAGCATCATGTCTGGGTGAAACTGGGGACTGCTCATCACCTGCCCAATACCATCCTTACAGTGAAGCATGGTGGGGGCAGCCTCATGTCTGGGGGGAAACCAGGCACTGCCCATCACCTGCCCAATACCATCCCTACAGTGAAGTATGGTGGGGGCAGCATCATGTCTGGAGGAAACCAGGCCATGCCCATCACCTGCCTAATACCATTCCTACAGTGATCATGGTGGGGGCAGCATTATGTCTGGGGGAAACCAGGCACTGTCCATCACCTGCCCAATACCATCCCTACAGTGATCATGGTGGGGGCAGCACCATGTCTGGAGGAAACCAGGCACTGCCAATCACCTGCCCAATACTATCTCTACAGTGATCATGGTGGGGGCAGCATCATGTCTGGAGGAAACCAGGCACTGCCCATCACCTGCCCAATACCATCCCTACAGTGATCATGGTGGGGGCACCATCATGTCTGGAGGAAACCAGGCACTGCCCATCACCTGCCCAATACCATCCCTACAGTGATCATGGTGGGGGCAGCATCATGTCTGGGGGAAACCAGGCACTGCCCATCACCTGCCCAATACCATCCCTACAGTGATCATGGTGGGGGCAGCATCATGTCTGGAGGAAACCAGGCACTGCCCATCACCTGCCCAATACCATCCCTACAGTGAGGTATGGTGGGGGCAGCATCATGTCTGGAGGAAACTAGGCACTGCTCATCACCTGCCCAATACCATCCCTACAGTGATCATGATGGGGGCAGCACCATGTCTGGGGGAAACCAGGCACTGCCCATCACCTGCCCAATACCATCTCTACAGTGATTATGGTGGGGGCAGCACCATGTCTGGGGGAAACCAGGCACTGCTCATCACCTGCCCAATACCATCCCTACAGTGATCATGGCGGGGGCAGCATCATGTCTGGGGGAAACCAGGCACTGCCCATCACCTGCCCAATACCATCCCTACAGTGATCATGGTGGGGGCAGCATGCTGTAGGGACAGGGAGACTCGTCAGGGTTGAGGGAAAGATGAATTTAAAGTACAGATATTCTGAATGAAAACCTGATCCAGAGCGCTCCGGACCTCAGACTGGGGTGACGATTCACCTTCCAAAAAGACAATGCCCCAGAGCACATGGCCAAACAACACAGGAGCAGCTTAGAGACAATTCTGTGAATGTCCTTGAGTGGCCCAGCCAGACCCCAAACCCAATGGATCATCTCTGAAGAGACCCGAAAATGGCTTCCACCAACGGGCCCCATCTAACCTGACAGAGCCTGAGGGGATCTGCAGAGAAGAATGTGAGACTGATCGGGAAAAACTAGATTTTCTTTCAATTTTAGCACAAGGTCACAACATACAAAAATAATTTAAAAAAGTGAAAGGGTCTAAAGACTTTCCGAATGAATTGTAGAACACTATTACATTCTACATGTCCTTATTTATCATTCATGGAACTATTTATTACAATACACATAATTGCACTACTTATCATACATAACGCTTCTCCTCACATCACACATAACACAACCTATCATACATACTCATTATATACCCACATTTCGGTCTATTTGCCTGCGGCACGTTGAGGTTATTACTATAGGATGACATATAACACGGCCCACGGAGCTGTCAGCATTCTAATATTGTTTTCATGGACAATTTGCTGCCTGCCTGTTCTAGTCTATTGGGTGCAGTGCGGAGTGATGAGGCCCCGGCATTACACATAGTTATTGCATTTCATTATACAATGTTGCTTTTTAATTATCAGTCCAATAAATATTAAATGGTAGGAGAAGCATGAAGAGGAGGAATATCACCATGTGCTCTGTCTTTTAACTCTATGCAGGGACTCCGGTGCTGTGTATAAGATAAAGCAGAGCTCTGACCACTACAACCAAACTGCAAATCCATTGTCACAAACAGATCTCCAGTTATGTCCAGTAGATGAGGCTGGTGCTATAGCTCCATCACCAGCCTCATCTACTGGACATAACTGGAGATCTATTTATGCCCATGCCTTCAGCTGTATGTGCGTCTGCAATATACAGCAACAGGTAGAACCTCATTAAAAAACAGACCACATTTAGCCAAATCGACAGAAAAATAACAAAAAAAGTTAATGGAATGATAAAATGATTAAAAAAAAACTATTTTTGCTTACTAGATAACCTATTCATATCTGACATAGCCGATATGGTAGGTGACATGATATTTATGCCGCAAGGTTAATAGTATGCAGGGCCGGCTCCACCTATAGGCAAAATAGGCAGCCGCCTAGAGCGTCCTCTTGATGGGGGCCCTCTGCAAGAAAGTTATTTCTTCAGGTCCTGACAGCCGCAAAACTGTCACTCCAGTAGTAAGGTGATTACATGAGGAGGAGGTTTGTTACAGTGTGTCACCCCAGTAGTAAGGAGATTACATGAGGAGGAGGTTTGTTACAGTGTGTCACCCCAGTAGTAAGGAGATTACATGAGGAGGAGGTTTTTTACAGTGTGTCACCCCAGTAGTAAGGAGATTACATGAGGAGGAGGTTTGTTACAGTGTATCATCCCAGTAGTAAGGTGATTACATGAGGAGGGGTTTGTTACAGTGTGTCACCCCAGTAGTAAGGAGATTACATGAGGAGGAGGTTTGTTACAGTGTATCACCCCAGTAGTAAGGCGATTACATGAGGAGGAGGTTTGTTACAGTGTATCACCCCAGTAGTAAGGAGATTACATGAGGAGGGGGTTTGCTACAGTGTGTCACCCCAGTAGTAAGGAGATTACATGAGGAGGAGGTTTGTTACAGTGTATCACCCCAGTAGTAAGGAGATTACATGAGGAGGAGGTTTGTTACAGTGTATCACATCAGTAGTGAGGAGATTACATGAGGAGGAGGTTTGTTACGGTGTATCACCCCAGTAGTAAGGAGATTACATGAGGAGGAGGTTTGTTACAGTGTATCACATCAGTAGTAAGGAGATTACATGAGGAGGAGGTTTGTTACAGTGTATCACCCCAGTAGTAAGGAGATTACATGAGGAGGAGGTTTGTTACAGTGTATCACCCCAGTAGTAAGGTGATTACATGAGGAGGAGGTGTGTTACACTGTGTCACCCCAGTAGTAAGGAGAGTACATGAGGAGGAGGTTTGTTACAGTGTGTCACCCCAGTAGTAAGGAGGTTACATGAGGAGGAGGTTTGTTACAGTGTGTCACCCCAGTAGTAAGGTGATTACATGAGGAGGAGGTTTGTTACAGTGTGTCACCCCAGTAGTAAGGAGATTACATGAGGAGGAGGTTTGTTACAGTGTGTCACCCCAGTAGTAAGGAGATTACATGAGGAGGAGGTTTTTTACAGTGTGTCACCCCAGTAGTAAGGAGATTACATGAGGAGGAGGTTTGTTACAGTGTATCATCCCAGTAGTAAGGTGATTACATGAGGAGGGGTTTGTTACAGGGTGTCACCCCAGTAGTAAGGAGATTACATGAGGAGGAGGTTTGTTACAGTGTGTCACCCCCGTAGTAAGGTTATTACACGAGGAGGGGGTTTGTTACAGTGTGTCACCCTAGTAGTAAGGTGATTACATGAGGAGGAGGTTTGTTACAGTGTGTCACCCCAGTAGTAAGGAGATTAGATGAGGAGGAGGTTTGTTACAGTGTGTCACCTCAGTAGTAAGATTACATGAGGAGGAGGTTTGTTACAGTGTGTCACCCCAGTAGTAAGGAGATTACATGAGGAGGTTTGTTACAGTGTGTCACCCCAGTAGTAAGGAGATTACATGAGGAGGAGGTTTGTTACAGTGTGTCACCCCAGTAGTAAGGAGATTACATGAGGAGGAGGTTTGTTACAGTGTATCACCCCAGTAGTAAGGAGATTAGATGAGGAGGAGGTTTGTTACAGTGTATCACCCCAGTAGTAAGGTGGGGTGTGTCAATGGGAGGAGTCAAGGGGCGGCAAAATTAGCTTTCACCTAGGGTGGCAATGATCCTTTCACCAGCCCTGATAGCATGGGTTTATAACCCAATAAACAATGAAGAAATATCTCTTTCTTTAATGTTACCAATCCCCTTCTATCCCTGACAAATACAACTCCTCTTCTGAGGGTAGGGTCACACGTAGAGTATACACTGAGCATATGACGCGGAGTATTTAATGCTGCATATTTAAAGCTTCGTATTTCTGTGCTAGCAAAGTCTATGCAAGTAACAATAAACACCCATAGACTTTGCTAGCACTGAAATACACATCATCAAATACACAGTGTATACGCTCCACTAAAAGCAAGCCCCTCTACCGCTAGAAGGACAGAATAGTTAAAAAGTTACAGCTCCCTGGCCGGTGACATAACAGTGAAAATGTTCTATGTTGTACATCTTGGCAAAACATTAGCCTCTCTACTTCTTATAGAAATCATGGCTTATACAAAAAGACCACTAGGGGTCCCCATACCATCCAGAACATAATCCTGTTGGCTGCAGCATCATCTTTGTCCCAGCCAAAATGCATAGGCAGGGACAAAGTCCAGGAAGTGAGGGCGGGACTAGCACTCCTCTGTGCTCACTCCTGTCCTGTCTATCAGACTGCTGCATGAAAGCAGAGAGGAGGGGGATACACAGCAACCTGCAGTGATTGGATGAAGAGACCCAGTACAGCAGACTCAGGGAGAAAGTAAATGTATGGTGAATGAGCGTGGGCTCAGTGCTTGCCTGGGACTCGCCCCTTTCTGAGCAGTGGATGTCAGAATGAGTGAGCAGAAGAACTGAGGGATTTGTGAGTCAAATTCAGAAGCTAGACACATATAGATATGGACCGCATCTGTATGACCTGGTGAGTTATATATAGAAGCATTATTTTTTTCTGTGATGTGAAAGGTGCATTTGAATGCCTAAAATCTCTCAACACGGAGTGCTTGAGCTCATAATCACATGAACACAAATATGTATTGGGGATTGTGCTAAGTGTGAGTGATGATCAAAAAAGGTCCTGCATAGATTCCCCAACCGATTGCTTCAGTACACCTTAAATGGTTACTGTCACTTTAAAAACTCATTGCAGAAGTTGGGTTCTATAGTAACTCTCCTGGCTTTATCTAGTGATCAGTCTGAGCACCCGCACCACAACCGATCGAAACGTATGACAAGTTGTATGAAATGTCAAAAGGTTTTATTAAAGTGATAGGAACACTAAATATGGGATAGATACATGTGAGATAGATAGATAGATGTGAGAAAGATAGATAGATATGAGATAGATATAAGATAGATAGATATGAGATAGATAGATATGAGATAGATATAAGATAGATAGATAGATATGAGATAGATGGATGATAGATATGAGATAGATAGATAGATATGAGATAGATAGATATGAGATAGATAGATATGAGAGATAGATAGATAGATATGAGATAGATAGATATGAGATAGATAGATATGAAATAGATAGATATGAGATAGATAGATATGAGATAGATAGATATGAGATAGATAGATATGAGAGAGAGATAGATAGATATGAGATAGATAGATAGATATGAGAGATAGATAGATAGATATGAGATAGATAGATAGATAGATATGAGATAGATAGATATGAGATAGATAGATATGAAATAGATAGATATGAAATAGATAGATATGAGATAGATAAATATGAGATAGATAAATAGATATAAGATAGATAGATATGAGATAGATAGATCGATATGAGATAGATAAATACATATAAAATAGATAGATATCAGATAGATAGATATGAGATACATAGATAGATATGAGGTACATAGATAGATATGAGATACATAGATAAATATGAAATAGATAGATAGATCGACATGAGATAGATAAATAGATATAAGATAGATAGATAGATAGATATGAGATAGATAGATAGATAGATAGATATGAGATACATAGATAGATATGAGATAGATATGAGATACATAGATATGAGATAGATATGAGATAGATAGATAGATATGAGATAGATATGAGATAGATAGATAGATAGATATGAGATAAATAGATAGATATATATGAGATAGATAGATAGATAGATATGAGATAGATATGAGATAGATATGAGATAGATATGAGATAGATAGATATGAGATAGATAGATATGAGATAGATATGATATAGATAGATATGAGATAGATAGATATGAGATAGATAGATAGATAAATATGAGATAGATAGATAGATAGATATGAGCTAGATAGATATGAGATAGATAGATAGATAGATATGAGATATATAGATAGATATGAGATAGATAGATAGATAGATATGAGATATATAGATAGATATGAGATAGATATGAGATATATTAATAGATATGAGATAGATAGATATGAGATAGATAGATATGAGATAGATATGAGATAGATAGATATGAGATAGATAGATATGAGATAGATATGAGATAGATAGATATGAGATAGATATGAGATAGATAGATAGATAGATATGAGATAGATATGATATAGATAGATATGAGATAGATAGATATGAGATAGATAGATATGAGATAGATAGATAGATAAATATGAGATAGATAGATAGATATGAGATAGATAGATAGATAAATATGAGATAGATAGATATGAGATAGATAGATAGATAGATAGATAGATATGAGATAGATATGAGATATATAGATAGATATGAGATAGATAGATATGAGATAGATATGAGATAGATAGATAGATAGATAGATATGAGATAGATAATAGATATGAGATAGATAGATAGATATGAGATAGATATGAGATAGATAGATAGATAGATATGAGATAGATAGATATGAGATATATAGATCTTATGTATGACATGTAAATAGTGAAATCTCCCATCACATGTGAACCCAGGGCTCTGTGCTGGAGCAGCGATCAGGCAGAACTAGGCCGAGGTTAATATGGCAGAAAAAATGCAACGCTGGAAAACAAGCTGCTCGCCAGTGATGGAGGCTCAGAGGGGAGGCAGCCGAAAGGACAGGGACATCCAGGGATGTGAGGGATCGTCCTGTCAGTGGTGGAGATCAGGGGCCACAGCAATGTCCGGGGCTCTGGGGTCCCATGTACTGCTGTGCCGGTCACCTGCTGCCATCATGTAGTGGCCGTTTATCACCCATAATAACGTGCGTTTATGAGCAGAAGATCAGCCCTAGGGGTTTGATACATAAGAAATATCAGTCTAAAATAAAAGACGTGACATCAATCTGTACGTGAGCTGAGGCTGCTGCAAAAGGCTGAACTACTTCTCCTGAAGGCCATGTTCACATGCCCCAAAATGTCCGGAATGTTCCCTGGAAAATATGGGTGGACATTCCGCACATTTGCTTAATTCTGCGGCACTAGGACCGCTTGGAAATGTGTCGTCTCTATAGTTGACAATGCATTTCTGAGCAGAATCAAAGTTTGAACAGGTTCAATGTTTCTGCTGATGCCGGAATCAAGATTTCTCATCATGTGGACAGTGCAGCAGAATTTTATTGAAATCCATGGGACTCTGCTGCAGATGAATTTCTGAGTGGAATGTTCCCGTGGAAATTCTGCAGTGTGAACATGACTTAAAGGGGTACTGTGATGTCAGGTAAAAAAATATAAATGCTGCAGAAGCTCATAACATTGTGTGTCTGTGGGTCTCTTTCGATGTCAGATAATCTCAGTTCTTCCTGGTTGAGTAGTTGCTCAGTACTACAATTCCCAGAATGCATTGTTTTCCCTCAGCTCATCACTACAGCTCTCCCACCCTGCCTACTCTCCTCCCACAGATCTCCTGCCACTCACTCACCCAGAGCCATTGCAGAACATCTCATTACACAGCAGACTATTGCATAGTGAGGTTGCAGCACCTGCAGCATTCATTGGCTGCATGTTAGTAGTTGTAATGTTGTGTGGTATCCCAGTACCGGATTGCATCCGTTACCTTGTGGTGAGGTCCCCAAAGTCAGAGTCCCTAGTTACCAGTGGGGTCCTCATCTATAGTTAGCCCCTTGTCACCCCTTTAATAGTTACAATTATTCAGATTTTAAGTGTATATATGTAAATAAAGTGTACTTACCTTGTTGTAGCGTCGCAGGACCTGCAGGTCACGTGATGCGTTCCAAAACTCTATGGTTTTATGGTTCAAGGACCTTTGGAGGAAGTCAGGTGATCGCCCACCATGCATTGTAACGGTGAGTGACAGCTGACTCGGACCAATCCAAAACGGCCCTGCCCATATAAGGGAGCGGCGGCCATTAATCTCTCTCTTGTTCCTGTGCTGCCAAGCAAGCAGCATAGCTCTTTCCTCGTGGGCTGCTGATAGAGGAGGATCTGCGCAGCTGTCGTCAGCAGTGACTAGGCCCAAGCCTTGCGGCAACGGCCATCTTACAAAACTGTGAGTTATCTCAATCCCTCTTAAGTCTGCAAGATCACCGGACCTAAACAGACCCCTAAATCCGGACGGATCTCTGCATCACTCTATATTCTAACAATCTTATGGATAAGCTAATGGTCCGCAGCATCTGTCAATCACTGCCGTACTACATAGAGACTGTATTGCTAAGACTGTGGCTGTTAATTGGATGTATCGCAAGTACCTCAGTAAAGTTTATACAAGTTCAAGTTCATCCCTATTGTGGACCTTCATTCATTTAAGCACGCACCTATCGTTCCTGGAAAGGGTGGCGATAGGCCGAAGATTTACCTCAGCGTATTAACCCTCACCCTGGCGTCACGAGTGACAGGGGTTAAACTAACCCCTCATATATTGAAGCAACACCCCAACTACACTACACCCCCAAGGCACTACCACAGTTGCATCACTGAATTGTTGGATGAAAGAAATAATCTACTTTTTTCAAAACATTGGACTGCTGCTATCTTCTACTTGCTGTTAGAGAGATAGATAGATTTATAGATAGATATGAGATAGATAGATATGAGATAGATAGATATGAGATAGATAGATATGAGAAAGATATGAGATAGATAGATATGAGATCGATAGATATGAGAAAGATAGATAGATATGAGATAGATAGATATGAGATTGATAGATAGATATGAGATAGATAGATAGATAGATATGAGATAGATAGATATGAGATAGATAGATAGATATGAGATAGATAGATAGATATGAGATAGATAGATAGATAGATATGAGATAGATAGATATGAGATAGATAGATAGATATGAGATAGATATATAGATCGATATGAGATAGATAGATATGAGATAGATATAGATAGATATGAGATAGATAGATATGAGATAGATAGATAGATATGAGATAGATAGATAGATATGAGATAGATATAGATAGATATGAGATAGATAGATATGAGATAGATAGATATATATATGAGATAGATAGATATATATATGAGATAGATAGATATGAGATAGATAGATATGATATATATATATATATATATATATATGAGATAGATAGATAGATAGATATGAGATAGATATGAGATAGATAGATATATATGAGATAGATAGATAGATAGATAGATAGAAGGTCAGGCTCACACATGAGAAGTTATAAGTGACATAGATGAGACTGGTCCCGGTGTTTGGGGCCCCTGGTAGATCTGATGTATCCTCCATATACATGTGACATGTAGTGCCCCTCAGGCTGGCACCCTCCCCCATCGTACACACATTCTCCGCCACTAATCAGATCAGCTCAATCTCTTAATTACTTTCAAATAAACCAATTTCCTCTCTCTGTCTGCGGTGGACTGATATGTGCCTCAGCTAGTGGGGTATTAGGCCGCTGTGCCCGCATGTGTTTAGGAGATTGGTTTTCTGTATGGGTGATGGTGGTGACATTGTGGCAGAGATTAAAATGCCAGCTACAATTTCCTAATATTTCCTGTAACTTGTTAACCCTTAGCCTCCCAACCAGTGTCTATAATGTCCTATGACATCTTAGGGAAAAAAAGGATTAAAGCCGTGCCCTGTATGTCTCCATTATTTCAGTCTGACCCATCCGCCAGGTGCCATACAGAGGTCGTCCTATAGGAATCACTATTATCTTAGGGACTTCACAGTAATAAAAGAGATTTTCTATCTAGCTATTTATCTCATATCTATATGTCTCATGTCTATCTATCTATCAATCTATCTCATAAATAGCTCATATCTATCTATCTCATATCTATCTATCTCATATCTATCTGTCTCATATCTATCTGTCTCATATCTATCTATCTATCTCATATCTATATGTCTCATACCTATCTATCTATCTCATAAATATCTCATATCTATCTATCTATCTCATATCTATCTATCTATCTATCTATCTATCTATCTATCTCATATCTATCTATCCATCTATCTCATATCTATCTATCCATCTACTCATATCTATCTATCTATCTCATATCTATCTATCTCATATCTATCTATCTATCTATCTATCTATCTCATATCTATCTATCTCATATCTATCTCTCATATCTATCTATCTATCTATCTATCTCATATCTATCTCATATCTATCTCATATCTATCTATCCATCTATCTCATATCTATCAATCCATCTATCTCATATCTATCTATCTATCTCATATCTATCTATCTATCTCATATCTATCTATCTATCTATCTATCTCATATCTATCTATATTTCTCATATCTATCCATCTATCTCATATCTATCTATCTAAATATTTCTCATATCTATCTATCTTATCTATCTATCTCATATCTATCTTGTCGGGGTTAATAACTAATTTATGAATTATTATTAATTATGGTCAACAAAAATATGAAAAATATTATGACCGTTATGAATTGCCAAAATATACAAACAATGCAATTCACCATATCTGGGCCCGACTATTTCCCCAGATATGAGTTCTATGAAGTAGTGGTAGAAGTAACTTTTGCAATATAATAAAATAATAACGCAGTTATTATAAAAATTATACATTTATTGGTCACAATCGATTAACATTAAAGAGTAATAAACAGACCATAATATAAATTAAATCATATAAAGAATATCAATGACATAATGTCAGATATAAATCAATGATACATTAGTAAGTTATTTAACAATATTAAACTTAGTCACAGAAGTAGGTTAGTTCAGGTATTAGTAGATTACTTTACATAGAGATCATCAGATTATATGATATCTAATGGGCATTTTACATGTATAAAAATGGGAATAAACCCCGCCCAGTTCTAACCACAACTATCTCTGGTAAGATACGGTATTAAATATATAATTTATAGTACTCTACTAATTAGGAAGACTTAAATTAAGTTTCCTCATGTAAACTATGTCATGTGTTGGAGCAGAGGAAGATCCCATCAGACTATGCTAATATGCAATATGGTCATTGCATTGATCCCCATAAGACGCGCCTGGGTTCATCTGCAGTAGAAGGGTGTGTGGCTTATAAGCTACTATTATATCTCATAATTGAGGTTATATATAAAAGCCAGGTCTGCTCCACGCCACAAGATAATTCCGTCCACATAAAAAGGAGGTAACTTAATCAAGTAAGAAACCTGTATATCTTACCGAGAGTACTTCTGAATAAAAGAAAGATGGCTGCCCGGGGTCCATGGAAACGCCTGTAGTCATAACCGGTTAGCAGAGAAGAATGGGCTTATTGGATCAAGTTTTCTCCCTGACTCTTCATGGCTCCGCCCCTTAGGGTAGCCTCTAGGAACTTCGTTAATGAGAATCTGTGATGCTTCCTCTTCCTATCTCTTGCAGTTCCCTGTTTCAGTTTTTTTCAGTTCCCTCCCTAGTTCTCCTTACACCTGCTTTTAGCTTGTTTTCGGACTTAAAGATCCACCCAAACAAATATCATATCATCCAATGATGACTGGTGGGTGTGTGTATGGAGATCAGGGTTAGTCACATGACATCACTGCTATATCATGTATCATGGCTACTATATTTAACATTATATAGTATACTATTATTTATATGCTACTAATATTGTATAATAGGGCAAGATAGCATGTTCATGCCACATAGATCATATATAGGAATGTTTTATAAAAAGACATTAACCTGTATTTTACCTTTGGCTGGCTGAATCTGCTCCGGTTGACTGACTCCTCTCAGGGACGTCTTTTGTTTACAGTCCCCCGGTATCACTAGCTTAGTAAATATGAAAGATATTGTGTGCAATCCCAGCTAACACGGTTAAGATTAAAAGATCTCAAGTATTTGTTTCTCTCAAGACTTTTGTCTTGGTTTCTGTAAAGCACTGTCAATAAACCATTGTCTGACTTGTTTGTCATACTCCTAGGTACATGTCTCTTAGAAGAGATGACACCTTTTCAAACATACACATTTCTAGAGAGATACTTTGGTCTTTCAATGAATTCCACTTAGGCCTATTACTTGGGGCCTTCTGAGAATTCATACAACATGGCGGACACTTTGCCATGTTTTATCTTTCATATTATAACATTTGTTGATAACGGTACGAAATAACCCGGCAATCTATCTATCTCATATCTATCTATCTCTCATATCTATCTATCTATGTCATAGCTATCTATCTCATATCTATCTCATATCTATCTATCTATGTCATATCTATCTATCTCATATCTATCTGTGGTGTCCCGGTACCGTATTACATACCGTACCTAGTGTAGAGGTCCCCAAAGTCAGAGTAACTACATTCAGGTAGGGTCCCTCAGGTGGGACAGCCCCTAGTCACCTCTCCTTAAGTCTAATTCTCTAATGTTAATACATGTATATAATTAATAATAATGCATATCTAATATAATGTAAAGTACTTACCTTGTTTAGCGTCGCAGGACCTTCAGTCATGTGACCATGTTAATATCCTCTATGGTATGTTGGAGGACCTTTGGAGGTCCTTGGGTCACGTGTTACCCATAAGTCTTTGTAATGGTGATTGACACAAGTATGGACCAATTAGAACTAGTCCAGCCCATGCCCATATAAGGGAGCTGCGTCCAATTATCGCTCTCTTGGGTTGCTGCTCTCGTGGATGCTGGACTAGCAGGACGGATCTGCGCAACTTGCAAGACACTATCTAATATCTATCTATCTCATATCTATCTATATATCTCATATCTATCTATCTCATATGTATCTATCTATCTATCTCATATCTATCTATCTCATATCATCTATCTATCTCATATCTATCTCATATGTATCTATCTATCTCATATGTATCTATCTATCTCATATCATCTATCTATCTCATATCATCTATCTATCTATCTCATATCTATCTATCTCATATCTATCTATCTACCTATCTCATATCTATCTATCTCATATCTATCTATCTCATATCTATCTATCTATCTATCTCATATCTATCTCATATCTATCTCATATCTATCTCATATCTATCTATCTATCTATCTCATATCTTTTATAACCTTTCACCTCAGTATCTATGGACATAACAATTTTGATTCCTTCCTCCTCTTCTTCCTCCTCACACTAGAGAAATGAATAAAGGTGCGTTCACACGGAGTAATTCCTCTTGAATTCTCCGCTCCAAATTAATGCACATCCCTTCTGCCCATTGACCTTAATGTTATTTCTGCTGTCCTGTTCACACTGCGGAAATTCTGCTAGCAGAATTCCGACGCTCAATTCTGTTCCGCTTGAAGAAAGAGCATGTTCATTCTTTAAGCTGAATCCGCTAGCAGAAATCAATTGAAGTCAATGGTAAAAAAAAAATTCCGCCCGACATCGTTTTCGCGCGCAATTCGCGGGCAATTTGCACGCAATTTGCACAGAAATGGCTGAAAAACCCTTCACTTCTTTGTCCCCCATGTCCGCGCGCAATTCCGCGCGTAATTCCGCACAAATCTCGCATGAATTTCGCGCAAATTTTTTTTCTTTTTTCCGCCCGTAAATTTTTCAGTGTGAATTACTCTTCATTTACTCCGTGTGAACGCACCCTAATGATAACGCTGAGCTATCTGAGTACGGGTACAAGAAGTGTTGTCATGGGGTACCAGGCACAGCCCGTCTTCTCCCAGGAGACCGGATAGCTGGAGACAGGTGCATAGTGCTGACTGACCCAGTGTGACAGAATACAGCTCTGTTTGGAGCCCAGACAAGGACGAGGAGTATTATCATGATTGACACATCCAGCTGGGACCCCTGTTCGCTCCCCATTTTCCCATTTACTATCTGATTGAATTAGCCGGAGCTCATTGAGGTTATGGGTCAGGCTGACATCTGGACATCCCATAAGGAACAGGAAGGACATGGGGGGGAGATTTATCAAAACCTGTCCAGAGGAAAAGCTGCTGAGTTGCCCATAGCAACCAATCAGATCGCTTCTTTCATTTTTGAAAAGGCCTCTGAAAAATGAAAGCAGCGATCTGATTGGTTGCTATGGTCAACTCAGCAGCTTTTCCTCTGCACAGGTTTTGATAAATCTTCCCCTATGTAGTTTTGTAGGCCTTTTTTTTTACATGGGTGATCATAAATCAGTGTTTCCCAAATGAGTGTGCCTCCATCTGTTGCAAAACTACAACTCCCAGCATGCCCAGACAGCCTTTGGCTGTCCGGGCATGCTGGGAGTTGTAGTTTTGCAACAGCTGGAGGCACACTGGTTGGGAAACATTACTATAAATAAAAAAGGTACCCTCCTTTTTTAGAAAAAACATTAAAAGGCATTTGGTTAATCCAGACCATGTAGAAAGCTCTCCATTCACATAGGACTTTGGTTTTCCTAAATTCAGCCGGCCACTCATCCATGCAATAACCAGCCAAAATGGCTTCTATCACATGTGAATGACTAACTTGAGAGGAAAACATAAGGAAAACAAAAAATTCTGCCACCTCATATGTTGTCAACACTAAATTCCCCATCCCAAGACATCCTAGAAGGGCACCTTGGACTAGCATCACCAATAGAGAGAGGTAGCTTTGACTAGTCCACATTGCCCCCCAAAAATGATGGAGCCAATTAACTTATAGTTAACTCTCCCCCCTGACAGGAAGTTGTGTAGTCCTCTCATTGCCAGTGTGGTGTTGTCTCAGTAGTTCCGAGGCTCCTCCCTCTCTCCTGACAGAAAGTGGTGTAGTTCTCTTATTGTCAGTGTGGTGTTGTC
This sequence comes from Hyla sarda, assembly GCF_029499605.1. Classification (NCBI taxonomy): domain Eukaryota; kingdom Metazoa; phylum Chordata; class Amphibia; order Anura; family Hylidae; genus Hyla; species Hyla sarda. The sequence goes on from NC_079196.1 coordinate 208,778,918, forward strand.
TCAGCAGCTTCCTGGCTCCTCCCTGGATCCTGTCAGGAAGTTGTATAGTCCTCTTATTGTCATTGTGGTGTTGTCTCCATCTCCTGGATCTTCCCTTCTCTCCTGACAGGATGTTGTGTAGTCCTCTCATTGTCAGAGAACTTTTTTCTCAATAGCTTCCTGGCTCCTCCCTCTCTCTTGACAGGATGTTGTGTAGTCCTCTCATTGTTAGTGTGATGTGGTCTAGGCCAGTGTTTACCAACCAGGGTGCCTGCAGCTGTTGCAAAACTACAACTCCCAGCATGCCCGGACAGCCAAAGGCTGTCCGGGCATGCTGGGAGATGTAGTTTTGCAACAGCTGGAGGCACCCTGGTTGGGAAACACTGGTCTAGGCAGCTTCCTTACTGCTACCTCTCCCCTTACAGGAAGTTGTGTAGTCCTCTCATTGTCAGTGTGGTGTTGTCTCAGCAGCCCTATAGCTCCTCCCTCTCTCTTGTCAGAAAGTTGTGTAGTTCTCTAATTGTCAGTGTGGTATTTTCTCAGCAGCTCCCTGGCTCCTCCCTCTCCTTACAGGAAGTTGTATAGCCCTCTCATTGTCAGTGTGGTGTTGTCTCAGCAGCTGTATAGCTCCTCCCTCTCTCCCGAGACGAGATATCATCCTCTGCTGACTTAGAAGGCATGGCTGGATCTTGTCTTTGAGCCCAAACCCATCCTCCTCAGCGATGTCACTACCTCTCACCAGCCCCTTCAGCCTACATTACCCCTTCCTGACACATACACACACACATATCTATCTATCTATCTATACACACACATATATATATATATATATATATATATATATGTGTGTGTGTATATATATATATATATATATATATATATATACACACACACACACATATATCTTTATTAGAACATTGAAGAAGAATGAGGTGTGGTTACAGAATTCTGTCTTGTGCTGAACAATGCCACAGGCAGAGGAGCAGACAGGGAATGATTAGTAGGTGCTGCAACCTCACTGATTGTGCTATAGTATGTTGTGAAATTAGATAATCTGCAACAGCTTTAGGTGGGGAGTGTTGTGGAAGGGAAATAGGAAAGGTAGGAGGACTGTGATGAAGAGCTGGGGGAAACAGAGGTGCACAAAAACAAGAAGTGTTGTCATGGGGTACGAGTCATGAAATATCTTCCCAGATAAAAAAAAAAACAATTGCCACGTTGTAACCCTTTTCTCCGCACGGCATGGCTCGTGTTTTTCTATGTTCTCATGGATTCCGTCTTTCTGCATCTTGTGATCAGACATGAAGATATCTCACATAGCGTCAGCCTTTTCCTGCCAGACTTTCGCTCATCCTCACCCGTCCTCACTTCAACATATGGTCAGTGTTTTAAAGCAACCATTTAGATTCGTTTTTTAATAATTTACGGAGCGCTCTGGCGTTGTGCCCGGCCTGGCACTTCTAATGAGCAGTTAGACATTACTGGGGTTGTGGTTGTACAGGGGTTTGATGCGAGGCGTTATCCGCTTGTTACATGACTTAGCACGAGTAGGAACCATGTATGGAGAAGCTCTCTCAGCCGTGGCCTATATTCCGTGGTTTATGAATTATAGATCATAGTGTATGTAGAACAATATGAAAGGATTGTCCAGGCTGAGCAATGACATGGAACACCTTAGCTAACATACATCAGACTCTCTGTGGTCTTACTAACCTTGCCCTGTTCCGGCACCACGTTCTGGATAGGGTCGTCACCTGGCCGGTATTTTGGCCACCCTGACGGTATTCTTATATTAAAAACACGTATTTATCCAACCAATCCTCCAACTCCCGGAATGTTGTACCATAACCTATACCAGTGTTTCCCAACCAGAGCACCTCCAGCTGTTGCAAAACTACAACTCCCAGCATGCCCGGACAGCCTACGGCTGTCCGGGCATGCTGGGAGTTTTAGTTTTGCAACAGCTGGAGGCACCCCTGGTTGGGAAGCACTGACCTATACTATATACTACTATATAGTCCAACATGCTGGGAGTTGCAGTTTTGCAACAGCTGGAGGCACCCCCTGGTTGGGAAACACTGACCTATACTATATACTGCTACATAGTCCAACATGCTGGGAGTTGTAGTTTTGAAACAGCTGGAGGCACCCCTGGAGTGAAACACTGACCTATACTATATACTACTATATAGTCCAACATGCTGGAAGTTATAGTTTTGCAACAGCTGGAGGCACCTCTGGTTGGGAAACACTGACCTATACTATATACTACTACATAGTCCAACATGCTGGGAGTTGTTGTTTTCGTTTGGGGCAGCTGCTGAGCCACACGCTGTATCAGGGCATGCTGGGAGTTGTAGTTAGTAACTAACTGCAACTTCCGAATGTAATAAAAAAAAAAAAAAGCTAATAATAAGTCACATCAAAACAAAAATGGTCCTGTTCAAAACTACAGATCAGAGCGCAAAAGTTATAGGGGTCAGAATAGGATAAAATCCCTCCCCGCATATGTGTATCCTGTGATGTTGTGCATATATAATTAATTAGGCAAATTTGTATGCACTGTATTTTTTTGCAAGAGGGGTGGCAACCCTAGTTCTGGTGGATGGTCTCAGCTCCTGCTGACAGTTGTGCAACCAGACGCTTCTTCTCCTCCTACTTCTACTGCAGGGCACAGCCTCCGGCTATGGACACGTGCCCAAAGTCTGGCCGGGCAATTGTCTTACCATGCCTCATCTGGTTTCCTTGCCCCTGTACTGGTGCACTTATTGACTCCTGTCTTCTGGCCTGCCATGTCCTGACTGCTCTCCTCGTGATGACCCTTTACTATGTTCCTTTTTATGCTACTTTAGCATCAGCGCTATTGTCATCCATCCATGACTTGAACTCGCAGCGCCGGAGGCTCATGACGTCACGGCCACGCCCCCTCAATGCAAGTCTATAGACTTGCATTGAGTGGGTGTGGCTGTGACCTCACGAACCTCCACTCCACATCGCCAGTCATCCGGCACAGGGATCTATATATGAGGGGGGCAGTACCCAACGATCTATATATGAGGGGGGGGGGGGGGTTGGCAATACCCAATGATCTATATAGAGGGGCAGCAGTACCCAGCAATCTGTGTAGATTTCTGAGTACTATGTGTCCCCAAATGAGTCAAGCAGCATTATTTAACTCTTTCCTGGCTGGGCAGGAGGTATGCAAATGTATACCGCCTACTCAGCCCCAACAGCTCCATCGGCTGTATAGCTGCAAGCACATCTAGAACAGAGAAGGGTCTCCTGTCATTAGAGTGATGAGAGTCTAGGTCCTGGCTTTGCACCACTTTATAATCGCTGGTACTGCCCTTCCTTGTATATAGATTACTGGGTACTGCCCTCTGTATATAGATTGCTGGGTACTTTCCCTTATTTCGCTGGGCTGAGTGCTCTGTGTCAGCCTAATGGGAAAGGCGTCAACTAGTGATGCTGAGCATAGCTAGTTAACTCCTTGGGGGCTATTTAGTAAACTGTAGACAGTGTTACTGTAGACAGTGTGGCAACATTCTCTTACTCATCCTAGGATATCCTAGGATATCAGAGAATGCTAATTCAGATAATCACACGTAATATATAGAAACATGCTGTTTGTATGATTTTTTTTATGGATACCCCCCGAAAAAAGAACCAAAATTAACACATTCCATAGTCTCAAATCATACAATTAAACATATGAAATACCTATGTAACTATGTAATGTATAGAAAAATGCTGCTTGCACGAATGTGGCTCATCAGGACAATGCAGTTGGAAGCTCCACCATCATGTGTCCAACACAACTGCCTCCATACCTTTTTTTTTTTTTTATTAAAGTGGTCTCCAAACTATGGGCCTCTAGCTGTTCAAAAACTACAACTCCCAGCATGCCCGGACAGCCGTTGGAAGTTGTAGTTTTCCAACAGCTTGAGATCCACAATTTGGAGACCACTGCTTTATTACCTTGATATCTTCCTGGAACCTCTACCCTTGTTCTTAACTAGGATTATTTGATTATCTGAAAAAGTCACCTTCATTCTCATATAAGAACCCAACTCTAAAAGTTTTAAGCATGTTAAGCACTAACTTATCATCTGCTTTGTGGTTTACGCAAGAAGATCTTTACACCTGAGACATTAAGGCACCAGCCAGAAGCTTCCAACTCGCTCAGAACTTTCGTGAAGCGCCAACACTTGGTAAGTTCACGAGTTTATGGACCATCAAAGTGTCACGCTTTAGGATTTTCAATGCTCGGTTCGGGGAATGATCTACAAAAGCAATTTCCATCTTTGTTCAAGGACTTTACAAGCTTCATACGGAGTGGTAGGAGAATTATTTCTTCCCCCGTCGATTGGCATCTTGTTAATGATGCCCGCCGCACCTACAGTCACGTTCTCCCCTGAAGGAGAAGTCACTTTTTGTGCAAGATCATGCTTTGCCCTTCTAAACAACATGTGAATGAAACATGCTGGAGACCGAGGATGAAACAAAGCGGAGATTACAGAGTAGGTTACAAAAAAATATGTAAAAGAGTACAAAGGTAGAATAACCCTCCTGTTTATATCAGTATGCCCTTCCTTGTGTATAGATCGTTGGGTAGTGTTCCCTTCATATATAGATTGCTGAGTACTGCCCCCCATGTATAGATTGCTGGGTACTTCCCCCTATCTCGCTGGGCTGAGTGCTCTGTGTCAGCCTAGTGAGGAAGGAGTTAACTAGCGATGCTAAGCATCACTAGTTAACTCCTTGTGGGCTATATAGTAAATAGTCATCTATATAGATGGCTAATTACTATAGAAAGTGTGGCAATGTCCTCTTGCTCATCCTAGAACATCAAAGAATGCTGATTCAGATAATCACACATAATATATAGAAACATGCTGCTTGAAGGAGAAGTCACTTTTAGCGAAAGATCTTGCTTTGCCCTGCTATCCCATGTGCGATTGAAATATGCCGGAGACGGAGGATGAAACATAGCTGAGATTACAGAGTACGTAACAAAAAAACATGCAAAAGAGTACAAAGGTAGAACAACCCTCCTGCGTATGTCAGCGACTATAGGTCATAGAGGAGAAACAGCAGTTTCCAGTATCTTACAAACAAGCACCAGTACAGCATCCACAAAAATACCCTAAACTTGCTTCTGTTCGGCTATGTTCACAAGGCAGAATATCCATGCGGAATTCCCCACAAGTATTCCGCACAGACATTCCCGTAGCTGCAGAGTCTTACTGATTTTAATGGGATTCTGCTGCACCGTTCACCCAGCAGAATTTCCGCGCCAGATGTTTTTGAAATTCAGATTCCGGCGTCCTCATAAAGAATAGTCAAGTCTATTTTGTTTGCGGAGTCCGCAAGGAAACGCATTGCCGTCTATGAAACGGTGCATTTCTGATCGGTCCTAGCACTTTGCGGTTAGTCAGATGTGCGGACCTGGCCTTACGTTTTATTCAGCAGGGCCCAGAAACCTTAAATTAACCCTCTGATATGTAGCTACATGTGGTCACCCGGACAGGACATCAATGGTCTGGCCATGATGGGAGTTGTAGTTTTGCAACAGCTGGAGGCACTCTGGTTGGCATAATATTATATTAAAAAACATTATTAACGGTGCGGTCCTATAAGGTAAGAGCTGAATATTGAGGGAGATTTATCAAAACTTGTGCAGAGATAAGGTGGAGCAGTTGCCCATAGCAACCAATCAGATCACTACCTTCATTTCTGAGAGGCCTTTTTAAAAATGAAAGAAGCGATCTGATTGGTTGTTATGGGCAACTGGGCAACTTTTCCTCAGCACAGGTCTTATAAGATCTCTATGATTTATCCTATATATTTTATGTTCAGGCCCAGATCAAAGTGCTGTTCCGTGTATTGTTTCCCCATTACTCAGTCAGACACATCTCTTTGAGGTAATAACACTCAGCTGCTGATCCGCCATATCCTCAGGCTATGGTGGATGTGACATATATTTCCTGGAGTTTACATTTACCACATTCTATTATATTCAGCATTCATCCTATTCCCCTTTACTTTCCTATTTATGTCAGGAGAACATGACTTGTCTTTGATTAAAAATGCAGCACACAATTCTGGTGGACGGTGGTTGTCGAGCATCGAGATAAAAATCACATTTTGTCCCGTGGAAATGCCGTAACAGTAGCAGATCCCAGCTGCAACTCTATGATCATAGATAGTCCAGTGTGACATAGAGACATAGAGTTACAGCTGCACAGTCCTCTCTGTCCCCTCCCTTCACTCATCTCTATGATCATAGATAGTCCAGTGTGACATAGAGACATAGAGTTACAGCTGCACAGTCCTCTCTGTCCCCTCCCTTCACTCATCTCTATGATCATAGATAGTCCAGTGTGACATAGAGACATAGAGTTACAGCTGCACAGTCCTCTCTGTCCCCTCCCTTCACTCATCTCTATGATCATAGATAGTCCAGTGTGACATAGAGACATAGAGTTACAGCTGCACAGTCCTCTCTGTCCCCTCCCTTCACTCATCTCTATGATCATAGATAGTCCAGTGTGACATAGAGACATAGAGTTACAGCTGCACAGTCCTCTCTGTCCCCTCCCTTCACTCATCTCTATGCTCATAG